>NW_024429224.1:5813546-5931046 GCF_017639785.1 Mesocricetus auratus | reverse complement strand
TTCAGTTAGAGAATGAATTATTATATAAAAATGAAACATTACCAAAACACCAACTTATGCACATAAACAATATGGATATGATCTGAAATAATTCTACCCTATAGATTTCAGAATTATGTCATTTCTGATAGTATCTTATTACATGGTCAACTCTGTCCTTTTAAAGATTCTAGCATTTTTCTGTATTAAGCTCCTCCAACATACACTGTGCTGCCATCATTCTGCAGCATACTTTGATAGCATGTTGTTTTATTGCTTCTTGCTATCTCAATGTTACAGCCCAAGCTTCACTCCCCCATCACCTCTAGGAGTTGAGTGGCACTCTGATCCATGTTGATGACAAGACATATGAATTGTTCATTGGGAGTGAGCTCTGCTCACACCTTTAAGAAAGCATGAAGCCTTGAGAAGAACCCTGTGAAGGAGCACAGGGAAAGTACATGGTGCTGCTGATTTGTTCTGAATAAGGCCTCTGCTCTTCCGGCAAATGTACTCATTAAAGTGTTTGAAATGGCTACACAGTGTTCTTGTTCAGATTAGTTAAAACGAGGCCAAGGTTACATATCCTCTTCATTAGTATTTTGGAAACTTTAATCAACTATTTCACAGATGAAATGAATGGTAGTATTAAAAAGCATGCATATCCATGTATTAAGTAAAATGTTTAGCCTGAAACTACTAATGGGGAGAAAGGGTCCCTTTTCCATTCATGAATTTACTCAAATGAAAATATGAGACTCCAGTTGAATTTTAAAATCACAAATATATATGTGTACCTTAAATGATCAATACATGTCAATCATATGTCCCTCATGGCAGTAAGGGTCCAGCCCTATCAGATAATTAATTTCATGTTTATCTGTTTATTCATTTCTCTTGCTGCAGCCATCTTCCTTTTCTCAAAAATGCAAAAGTGAATTTATAAATTATAGTCACTTGACTTAATTACTAACAGCAAATGCATACCTTTCCCTTTTTCTCCTTTCAGGAAAGAATGTCCATGTTGTTATTTTTGGAATACCAAATTGTCTTGATACACAGACAGTGCTCAGAAAGAATGCTAGTAAATATAGCACGTGGGCAGTTGGCATTCCCTGTGCTTTCCAACAGAACAGCATATATAAAGTTTTATCTGTACATTATGAAGGACACAGACTGGGTTTTATTGTTAGTGCTTTGTGAAGCAAAACACGATTACAGGAAACATGGTTTTTACTAGAGTTGCCACATGATTTTGTTTGAAAGTACACTGGATTTTTAATACAAACACAGCACCTAACTAATGACGGAAACTGGCTCCTGTGTTTTTATGCAGCCTTCATCTATATGCATCTTGCTTAAGCATTCACATGCTACTGTAAGAACTGTAGTCCCAGGCAACAGCAAATGTCAAAGCTCATGCTTGGGCTTCTTAGGGTACCACCACACCATTGCTCGCTTCCATTAGAAACCATGCATGCTTCCAAAAGGACAGCCATCCACATGGCATGCAAGGACAATACAAAGTGCTTCAAAGCATCTTCAAAGCAGATCTCGGTGAATTAATGTAAATAACTCATTTTTCTAGAAATACAGTCAAAATGGTATACTCCTTACATAGAAGTTGCAAACAGTGGTTGGCTTGGCAAAGTCATAAAACACTCCAGTGAATTTATTTAACTGTTTATCTTCTAGTATCAATAATTTTTTTTAAAGTTTAACTTAAAAAAGTTATCTGTCAGCCTGTCCAACACTAACACTTTAAGTAAAGACATTCAAAGTCCTTCTTTAGACTGGGGTGTAGTTCAGTGGCACAGCACTTGCCGAGCGTGTAAGGAGACCTTGGGTAGACCCCACCCCCATCAGAGAAAAAACAAAGGTCTGGGTTTTTTGCTTGTTTTTCATAAACATTTGCCTTTTTAAGCATATTCCTTCTCTTAATCTTAATACCTCTCTTTTAAGAAATAAGCCACGTTTCCTATCTAACATCAAAATCAAGGTAAAACCAAAAATAATGGCAATGAAATACTGTATCTCTCATTAGAACAATTAAAAACAGCCCCTGCCCTGGGTATCTCTTTGCCCTCTTCCAGTTAAGAGGGTGCTGGGGGCATAAGGGGTGAGATTGTGGTACACAGACACACAAGCACTTAAATTAGAAAAGCTGATTTCAGAAGAATGAGCACTTAGATCCTTTAAATAAAGCATCCATTATAAGCAGTGCCTTTCATAGGTTCCTCAAAGGGCAATGTGTAAATGTACATCCACCCTGGTTTCCTGGTTATGAAAAACTCTTCATTACTAACCCACTTCTCAAAGGAGGAAATAACCATGTCTGCAGATTTATATTAAGACTCTACAGCTTTCAAAATTGCCTAAAGAAACCTGATTTTGAACTGGATGCTTTAGGTGGTAAACCATGGAAATGTCAACTTTGATTTGAGCTAACAAAAAAAGAATTTAGAGGATGGATAAGTTCCAGGACCTTTGAATTAAATGAAAGACCAGAACACTCCACAGAATGTCTGCAATAACAGTCTCTACAGAAAATTATGAGGAACTACATAAATCCACCCTCTTCCTCTTCACACAGGCTCATTAAAGCTGTACTGACTCTCTGGGCAGCTATAATTCTGCTGACTGATACCCTGGAATCACCCTGTCAATACCCAGTGGTGTGCTGCCTCTCCAACTATCTCTGCCCCTAATATTCCTCTCTTTGATGGGATTTGCTGACCTTTAATCTGATGCTAGTTTACTCTCATCACTGAAGTGTAAGTCGGAGAGCAATAAAACGGCAACCTCACTGATTCAAAAGGGAGAGCTAAAGCCTGCTAACTGTGAATCTAACCTTTCGTAATGGCTGGCTCTTAGAGGGAGAAGCATGAAGTGGAAGACAGCTAAAACAAACAATGTGGGATGCTGAGCACGAGATTTATTAGAATCCCTTTTGCATGGGTATTACAAGAGGACACGGGGCCGCTAAACAAGAGATACACAAATATTTGCCAGAGAGACCCAAGTCCCAGTCAGAGTATCCTTCCATACCAATACAAATCTCTAGTAAGAGCAGTGCTGTAGATAGAATCAAGCAAGTTAAGATGAATGAAAAAGACTAGGGCAATTCCAAGAGGACAGATAGAAACAACACCGGAGTAATAAAATTGTAAATTAAGGTGCTTTCCTGAAGTTGGATTCTGGAACTATAATGACTGAAAATCAAAAACTCAAATTCTTGTCAGTTCCTCAGGAGTTTAAACAATGGAAAATAAATGCTTCCAAATAATTTTCAGCACAATATAAAGGCAGACTACCAATGAGACCTCACATTTTTAAGAGCTCACGATACTCTATCTGCATTAACTTGTTTAGTCATCTAACATCCTGAAGGTAGATGCTATTACCGTGCCCACTTTAATCATCATGAAATTGAGGCAACTAGGGAGGGTGGGGAGGTGAAACAAGGAAGGGGGGAGGATGGGGATGAAGAAAGGAAAGGGAAAGTCAAGCTAAAACAGTTAAAAGAGCAAGTCCTCACTATCAGATCCTTAGTAAATATGTGAGCTCACAAAATTTGGGTTTTTGTTTTAAAAATGTAATTGTATACATAATACAATTCTAGCATTTTAATGTTAGCCTCCAAGTAAATCTCTTGGAGATCACCATCACTGGGTGTATTTTCCAAAGATGTTGACAAGGAAGAAGCAGGCAGTTAAGAATCTGAATGTTACAATAACATAGCCCAAAATAGCTCACAATTTCAAAGTACAAAGCATATTTATGAAACAGAAAACAAACCTATCACCCCATGTTTGCAAACGAATGCAAATTCTGGCCTTTGCTTACAGTCTGAAATTCCCATCAGTTTCTTTTGTTTTCAAATGACTGATCTTGTAAGATTAAAAAAATTGAAAGGCAATAATTATATAAAAAATATATGTGAATTAATATCAACTAGCGATAGTAGCCACTGTTTACCTGCTTACATATGGAACAAGTGTGATTTTCATCTTATGTCAATGGAGGGAACAAAGGAGGAGGAGGAAGAGGAAGAGGAGGCAGAAGAGAAGGAAGAAGAGGAGGAGGATCTTAGAATGCAAAGCAGGTGACTCTCTATAAAATACACACTAAATGACAAAGCGTAAACAAAGCGTAAGTTACTACATAACAAATCTCTTCCAGTCCTCTTGGGGAAAACAGAGTCTGACAGCATTAGGTTCTAACAGGTGCAGATAGCAGAAGGATTACATATTCATTCTACCAGGGAGAAAAAGAATAATAAAAAGCATAATTTAATTTATAATTTATGTTTACAAGTGTTACTCTAAGAGTTACAGTCTGCCTTGCAGATTATTTGGCCTGGTTCAAGTTGACATGTTGCATCATAGAACAAGCCTGAAGGGTCTTCACAAACGTGTACAGTAATTAACACGTCATTAACACATTAACTAATACACATTCAACATCATCAATGTTAATAGCATAATAATTAACTTATTGTACATAGCACATAGCACCCCTGGCACTTTTCGAAATAAATTTGGAAATGTATGCCTTCAAATATTAAAAAGGTAGCTATTCACACTGAAATATCTCACCAATAAACATTTTATATGTGTATTGTGTGTGTTTTAAATGAGGCATAGTTAGTGATGCTACAAATTAACTGTATCTAATTCAAGCTGAACAGTACAAAAATACAAAGAACAAAGACAATCCTTACGCTGTGAAGAACTAGTAATACATTAAAAATTTAATACTTGGCAGGTCAAATCTGGATAGTCTCTGCTGAAGACAACCAATATTAATGAATCAGACCACAGAGTCATTGTCTAGGATCCCAGAGGAAACAATAATGTGAGTACAAATTCCTCTCGGAAGAGAAAATCCTGCAAAACTACTTAGCAGAATAGCACTGGCCACTGCTCTCCCACATAGGAAGCCTCAAGCCTCGCATAATGCCTTCGATATGCATAATGCCTTAGATATACATAACGACTTAGATATGCATGCACACCGGGCACAGTTTCAAGTAAGCATTCAGTCCAATTTTATTTTCCCATTTTCAGGTTCTTTCAGTAAAAGTTTCTGCATAAAGGTTTGCCTCCCATTAGTCTCCTTGAAATAAGAAATCATCACTTATTAAAACTACAAGTTCTGTTTTACTACAAGCTAGCTCTTAAAGACACAATTTAAACAGCTGCTTTAAGAAACAGATTTGTGTTTCTGTAACAATGTAAAGGAAAGGCAATTAAAAGGAAGACAAAGATAACAGCAGGTTGTCAGGGCTTAAGCAAGGGTCCTGCCAGGTCAGGTGGCTACTTTCACAGTTGATTTGTAGAACTCCTGAGCAGAAACTGACAAGAAAAAAATACAAAAGGATGAGACAAACAAAATAAACACATGGCAGACAGGCTATCAAGGGGAGCTAATTACTGTCTAGTTATTTTTAAAACAACATTTTCAGGCTGGAGAGATGGCTCAGTGGTTAAGAGCACTGGCTGATCCTCCAGAGGTCCCAGGTTCAATTCCCAGCTCCCACATGGCAGCTCCCACCTGTCTGTAACTCCAGTTTCAGGACTTCTGACTCCCTCGGGCAGACACACATTAAGGAAAAACACCCATGAATACAAAATAAAAATAAATTATATATTTAAAAGAGAAAAAAAACATTTCTCCCACAGCTTATGGGAGTAAGGCTAAATAAGTGAGTTGGTTCAGCTAGCTACAGGGTATTTACTGTATGAGGCCCATATTCTGTTTATGCTTTTATTCAGTACACCTTTGCAAGCACCTACTCTTTGGAACTGTACCATATTAAAACCCATACCTTGTTGGCAAAATTTACTAATTATAACCAAGTTTTGGTAACATCAGAGTCCTTGAGGAAACAGCTCCTTGAAGAAACAGATATTTCAGAAAAAAAATATAATTGCTAAAATTTTAACTCAATTCACATGCTATCTTTTAAACTAGTTGAGCAATGGTACCTGTATTTGTTTAGTTTTTATATTACTCAAGAAAGTAGGATACACAGCCAAATGTCATAATAAACCTACTAATGTTCTCTAAGGAAAAATATTTATTTAAAACCATAAAACCTACCACCCCCTCTTTAAGTTGCTTTAGTTCTCAGTTACCTTTGAGTCCCCTGACATTACTGTGAAGTAAGTGTCATTGCAATTGGAGATTAGAAAATTGGTGAAAACACCAACATCCAAAAATAGGATGTTAAATTTTCTTCTATTTTTAAAATTGTATAGTTCTATAATAATGTCAAATGACCTACAAAACTACATAAACTTCTAATATTAATGGCTTCCTTTTATCTTGTTAGAAAAGGAATAAATTATAACTTACTCCTTGAAAAGAACAATCTCCCTGTTTTGTTCTTGTCTAGGAAAAGAACCTGCAAGCAGAATAGCCCATTTTTAAGCATTTTGGTTTCTAGGTATATTGAAAAGATGGTTAGTTATCTGCTAAAAATACATCCTATATCCAATACACGGCTTGGCAAATGTGCCTCTTTTTGAGAAGTACCAGATCTGAAATAAAAATAATGCCAGCATGGGCATAACTAGCATGGTCTAGTATGCTTCCAAGGCACCTCTGTGTGGCCACCTGACCACAGAGGCCACACTGTGGATGAACTAAACAGTCAGCAGTTTATCCTAGGGTCATTGGCACTACACACAATTACACTGGGGTCACCTGGGTTATACAGGAAGCCTGAAGTTCTAAACTGTCATTAGAATACTGCGGCCCAATTTTAACAATACAACAGTGCTCCTAATGATCTGAAAGGTGATTCGCTATTCAGACCCCAAGCAAAAGATGCAAATGTAGCACTGAAAGCCCCTTATTAAATACCCACAGGCTACATCTCTGCGCAGTAAGTGGTGCAGGTCTTCCTAGAACACACTAATTAGATGAACAGAGAATCAGAAAAATGCAAAACCAGGTCATGCAGCAAAAATAGTGAAGTGTTAAAATAGGGGGGAGGCTGGGGGAGGGAGATGAAGAAAGCACATTTCATCACCCCATTATTAAAAATTATCTACAATATAGGGGCAAAATAAATCATGTCAGGTCACTATCTGACTCACCCAAATTAGGGTGGAGATACTACTAAAGGTGAATTTTAAGTTTATTGTCAGCGATGCACTTAACTGATGATATAATGCTATGAAGAACACATTAAGCAAAAGCCCAATCTAAAATTCAATTGGCCTTGGGTTATCTCCCATTTCTATAAACATTCAGCAATATTCTAGTTTATAAATGAAAGTCAGCATCAAAAAAATAACTTCGGTTTTACTCCTTAATAGTTCAATACAGTTAGCAAATCAACACCTTTACCTTCTTATGGATGTTACTGTCCCGACATCAGTTACTTCTAGATAAATACACACAGAGATACATTCAATACAGGAATATTACACTTGTCAAGCTTCAAGCACCTTCATGTGAAGTGTTTGGGCAAGGTACCTTTCCTTTCTAGTCTTTTGTAAAATGGAGTGTCACTGTTGAGAGTCTTTCACTGTTGGATTATGTTCCAGCAGCTACAGCAGAATGCTGCAGACACTAACGGCGATATCGAGCACATTTTGAAGCTGTGAGATTTGTGTGCTACCCATCCATCTTCACATCCCTACTCCCTGACAATCATCTCTACCCTGTCATCTAAAACACATGGAGCACATAATGGGGAAGGGGGGTTAGGTCTCTGACATAAAAGAATGTCATGCCATAAAGTGGTGGGAAATATATTTCATTTGTTTAGAAGTACTTCAACACTGTAGATGTTTCTTTTATTTTGTAAACATGTGGGGGGAGAAAAGTCTCTTGATGTCCATGAGAGTTCTCCTGAATTGTTTTGGAATGTCTGGTCCCATTCTGCTACAAACTCATTTCATATTTTATTACACATCTTTCTAGTGTGCTGTATATATCTATCCATCAATCTTAAACAAAAAATTTGTGTTCATAAAAAAGTATAAACTTATGACAATATTCAAGATAAAATAACTCTAAGACAGATAACCACAGAATCAGCCACTACAGCTTGAATATATGCCACTTACAGCACGGGGCCAGGCAGAGCCTACAATCCAGTCCCTTTCTGCTGACCACATACAGTTCTTCTATCAGACTGCCCTGAAGAATTTCTTTACCTATAAAACAAAAGGCTGCACCAGACGTTCTTCATCAACATTAGAATATGGCTCCGACTCTTTGGATATTATGACTATGAACTATAAGTGGCCCAGTTATTCTGAAGTGTGTCTTTAAAAAAGTCAAAAGGCCCTTAAACTTACTTAATTTACCTTGTAAAACTAATTTAAGCCTTAAAAACAACTTCCCTGAAGCTCAAGTTGAATTTTATGCCAAAGAAGACCATGGAAATGTCCTGAGGAAAGTTTGCTGCCCTCTCAGAATGGGGCCATTCTGAAGAAGGATACAGAATGGTGGTGAGATGATATCCTTATTGATAAGAACAGATGTTTCCAACCGAGAGGATGAACCCTAAGATATACAGACACCTCCCTAAGGGTCTTTTCTGGCTAAGGGACCACAGTACCACAGAAGGAAAGTCTTCACAGGAACCTCTCCCTCTCACTTACAAACAGCTGACTTATTTATAGCAGCTCAGGAGTTCTTATGTATAGGCCCCTGTGTTTAAAGGCTGTATCTATGAGGTTGTATATTTTTTAGTGTGTTGAGCCGTTCTTTAAAAAAAACAAGTTGGGCAATGGTGGCGCACGCCTTTAATCCAAGCGCTCGGGAGGCAGAGGTAGGTGGATCTCTGTGAGTTCAAGGCCAGCCTGGACTACAGAGCAAGTTACAGGACAGGTTCCAAAGCAATACAAGGAAACCCTGTCTCAAAAAACAAACAACGACAACAACAAAAACCCAAAAAAAGAAAAGAAATCAAAAAACCAAAATGCTATATGTAAGTGAATGACAGTCAAATGTTACATTAACATCTTAATTATTTTAAGAATAACTAAGTGAATTATGTGTATCTTAATTTCATTTAGAATGTTCTTTTATTTAAAGCTATCGGTTTTACTGTGTGTGGTATGTGTGTGTGTGTGTGTGTGTACCTGTTATTAGTGTATGCCATGTGTGTGCAGGTGTCCAAAAGGACAGAAAAAGATGTTGGATCACCTGGAGCTGGAGCTACAGGTGAGCCACTCATTGTGAGTGCTGAAAACTGAACTCAGATCCTCTGGGAGAAGAGCAAGTGTCCTTAAACACTGGACCATCGCTCCAGGCCAGAATGCTATATCTTTAGTCAATACTTGTTTAATCTGACCAGTGGTAAACATATACTCATGTAGTTCAGGATCTTTGCTAGGTTAAGCAAATTGGTAATTCTGGCCATGTCCAACACACACACACACACACACACACACACACACACACACAGAGAGGGGGGGAGAGAGAGAGAGAGAGAGAGAGAATGATAGCTCCTGATACTGCAATCCAGGACTCTCAAATCAGACAGCCTGCTACACAAGTTCTTCCCTACATAAAATGCAAGAATAATAAATTTAACTACGTGGTAAGACTTGTGAATTGCTGGTAACTGTGCCATTTTAGAATAGTTAAGATCTTCACTAATTTGATGAATATATTCAAATATTTTAAACCAAAAGCATAAGTAACATTTCCCCAGGAAAACACAATAGTGATAATTATGGAACATATACAAAAAAGGCTTCATCAGTTCATACTGTGTTAAAACAAAACACTCTGCTTTTCTGGTACTTTCAATAAAGGTCTTGAGTTTGACTGGATAATGTAACAAACAATCTTATGAATTTTTTTTGCCCTCAAGATGTTATTCTAAATGAATTAGTCTTCCACAAATTAATGAATTCATATTTTAAGATGCATTTGCAAAATGTTCTATCATTCCAATGGTAATTTGCAGCCTAGTTAAGAAATGTTAGCCTAACCAAAAAAAATTTTTTAAAGTTCTAATGGGGAGTGAATGTCATGTTTGCACAGGGGGAAAAAAGTGAATATAAAGCCCATATGTATTTGGTTTGACAAGGTTCTGAATTTAAGTAATTTTACTGTGCATATTATTTCAAAACCACCAATAGTATCTAAATATACATTTAACTATTGAAATTTTTTATACAATGATTAAAACTTTTAAATCACATTAAATTACATGTAATTTCTTGAAATCAATTATAGATGAACAGGAAATAGTTAATATACTAATTACAGTAATTAAGAGTTGCCAATTTAATTATAGCTGAGGATATGAATGCTCTAACATTTGTAAGAGTATAAAAAACAAGCTTTAATGCAGAGACTTTGCTCACAAACACCTAATGGAGTCCTCCTCTGCCTCACTCTGTGCTTCTCTGCTGACACAACAGCAATGGGTTCAGATTGAAGAACTTGTCAGCAATCAGGCAGGAGGAGGCTAATTAGCTTGCAGGTTAATGAGTGTGATGGCTCTTGACAGCATTTTGTTACAGCCTCTTCTGTACTTAAACAATAAATGATTACTAATACACAGTTGAGACAGTCTAATGATAACAGCCAAGCACAGCTTAGATTTACAGATACAATATCAACTCTTTTGTTTTTGAATTTTAAAAATGTAAAGTTTGTGCTAATTATAGCTTTACCACATTATCACAATATGCTTGAGAGGAAATAGGCACTTTTTTAGAAAAAGTAATAAATACACTTTATATAGAGGTATGCCCTTTGAGCTGAAAACTTGCATTGAAAGGGTGCCTGCTGAGTGATCATTTAAACGTGGCAGCTTTTCAGTAGTGTGCAATGACTTTCCTTTAAATTTTTTTCCAAGGAAGAATTTTGTCTTAATTTCTTTATTCTTAGTTTCTCTGTGTGAAATAGATATATAAGGCACACACAGAGGACTCTCTGCTTACCTTGTTGGTTACTTGGGATTTGAAAACAGGTGGTGAATTAAGGAAATAGCTCTATTGAGATATTAACCTATTTCATCAGCCAGTGGAGAAGGAAATAAGAACATTTTTACAGCATCTCTATAATATATTTAGTGGAAACAGAAATGCCTAGTAAAAGCATTAAGAAAGCAGTGAGTACTCCACAGTAGTTTGATTTACTTTGTAAAGTACCAAGTATTAAGATCTCTTTTATTTACATGAGAAGAAAATGATATGTGTCCAGGAAAACCTTGCCTAGAAACTGAACTGAGCTTGGGCTGCACAATATGCAGGGAGGACTATTGCATGTTCCTACCCAGTGGTCCCCAGGAACTTGAGCACAGACATGGGAGAGACATCTGATAGAATCACATGGCTCTCTAAAGTATTGTGCAGCACAGAAATATTACTTGTGTACCTTCACACTGCTCAATGACGAACATTTGAATAAGCTAGAAAAGTCATAAAATCTTCAAATATGTACCCTTTTAATGTTTTTTATGCTTAAGAATAGAAAGTACTTTATCCATCACCTTTATGACAGTCAATCAATAACTGTTTAGCAGAGAGCATTCAGAGACAGCAGAGGAAGGGGAACTAACATTAAAGCCTGTGGTCCTGGGGTAGACACTCCAGGTGGAATGAGTGTAGCTGCCATGTGTTGAATGCAAATGAAAGCTCAAAGTCTGTGCTTAGCTGGTCCTTTCCCTTAGTTAGGATGAATAAATCTTTAGGTTCAAAATATAAGTACGTTCAAGTTTTTATATAGTTATGTGTTCCTTACATATCTGAAGTCTGTAAACAACACATGACAAAAGCATATGAACTCAGCTTTCTCTGTGCCCTGCAATAGAATTTGCTATTAGTCACAGATGTGTCCTTGGAATGCCGACATGGCTGTCCACTTTCCCTCTAAATCAGGTAACACTGTCCATAAGCACTGGGCAATACTTAGATGAACACATGGTATCACCTTTCCTTAAGTTCTAACACAATTAAATGTTGGACAACCAAAAACTCCCTCCAAACTTTAATACCAATTCTACCTGACTTTGGGAGTAGACTGACAGCTAGTCAAAATCAGAACCCATTCTGCCTGTTTAAATGAGAATATTCTTCAGTCTGAAAATTATTTATAGAGATTTTTTACTACCCTGTATACTGCAATGTTATTTCCTTTCCCACACACTAGCAAAGTCCATTTTCACAACTGCTATAAAGCGGCATGTTCACAGCTAGTAAAACAACTCAATAAATAGCCTCACGAAGCTATAGCTGTCTCATACCCTTTCCTCAATAAAAACAGAGGTGAACTGCTTATTTTCAGCAGCACACTATAAGAAGACAGAAGCATTATGACTGCTCATACATTCTGACTATCATTTGCCACAAGCTATATCTGTCAGCATTAAATAAAGCTGCATTATAAATGTAAACAAAACACCCACATCTACAAAATGAGCTGTCCGCCATGGCTGTAGGCATGAATTGAACCCGCTTATTGACTCAGGTTGCTCTTTTTATTTATTCTTCTACAAAGACATGCATTTACTTTACCCTACAAGCACACTAGGTTTCAGAAAGGCAACTAGTCTTATGTACAGCAAAAAAGGCACATTGACAAATGCATGTCTTAATAGAATATTACCTTGTGGGCAAACATTGACTGACTATTTTTGTACAGTTGGTGTATTTTTAAAAGTTATTCTGATCAAAACACTGACTTGTAAATAATCAGTGGACTTGATTCTCTGAGTATATATTTCCATATTACAAGAAAATTTATTATTAAGAACAATAGGACTTTATTTTTAAATTTTTGACAGAAAGAGGAAGATTCCCATAACTACTAACTGTTCACCCTTCACACCTTGGGTGCACACTGATTAAGACAATCTTATAAGTAGGAAGCTAAATACTCAGGGAATCCACCTATCCAGAGCGTAAGATTAATTCAAGCTGTCATTTTTTCTCTATAAAAATGAAAATACCAACTGTAGACTGACTTCCGTACTTCCTCAAGTGCTATGCACAGCCATGGTGACACAGTAAGATAAAGGCATATACAAACTTTGTGAGCTTTAAACTATTTTGAAGCTTTAATTTTTAAATTTTGGGTGTTGATAATTCTGAACCTACCACAGTAGGT
Organism: Mesocricetus auratus; assembly: GCF_017639785.1. Lineage (NCBI taxonomy): Eukaryota > Metazoa > Chordata > Mammalia > Rodentia > Cricetidae > Mesocricetus > Mesocricetus auratus. The sequence goes on along the minus strand of NW_024429224.1, from coordinate 5,917,975 downwards.
TTGCATTCTCATCTAGAATGTTTCCAAAAGGAAAGTAGACCCTGCCTATCTCTTGTTCACAGTCTCCCCCTAAGCCGCCCAGGTATGCCTTGAACTTTTAATAGACCAAGGAATCTTACTAGCTCAGTCTCCTGAGTAACCGGGGCTACATGCAGGAGTAACTGTGCCCAACCTCCTTTCTGTTGTTGTTTTATGAAAGGACATCATGCTGGGAAATGTACAGCTATCTGAGACACAGACACACAGGATTCCTGAGGATGGACGCAGCTCTGGTAATATTCTGACAGGTGTGCTACACATTACGATCTTAGTCTATGCCAGGCTTATTTTGAAAAGGAGCATCAATATGACAAATCACGACAAATGAAGGTACATTTCTAAGAAATTCCTTGCAGACAGTGTCAGAGAGCATATATAAATCACAACACATACACATTAGAAAAAAGTGAAACACACATTTCTTCAAAAAAATCACAAAGGTCTTTATGTTCATATCATTAAATAATTTCATAAATTATTTTCTCTAGTAAACAGACTTTTTAAGCTTCACAAAGACAGAGTTCCAATACTTGAATGAAAATGAGCTTCAGTAGCCAACGATCACCCAATAGATTCCAAAAGTCCCATCTGAAGGTATACAGAGGCCAAGTACTCTAAAGAAGTTAGACTCACTGTCACCTGTTGAACAATTAAGATTCAATGGGTAGTCTAAAAGTATCCCTCTGTCTAATTGCAAAACAGTCCATATATCAGAGCCTAGATGTTTAAATGTAAAATATGGTGATTAAAATATTAACAGGCACCGTCACAACTTATTCTTATGTAGAATATCATGCCCTATAAGAGGGAAAGCACAAATGTCCCTTTGCTCCTCACTACTCCACAGATGCCTGTTAATTATTACTGCATTTCCTTCCTAAGATAGGCCTGCTAACAAGAACTACAGAGAGCTTACAGCCGCTATCCAGTGGGCAGGTTGCATCATTGTTTATGATGTTTACAGAAAAAAGGGAAATGAGTACAAAGAAGTAGCATGGAGTAATTAATGTATTATAGTGTAGTAATTTCTATGTTCTACCTCCATTTAAATAAAATAAAGCTCAGCAACGCCAGCGTAAATCAGAGAGAGCCACAGGGGAGCACAGCGAGGCAGACATTAAAGCCGAACCAGAGCCCTTCTTCACCCAAGCTACTACTATTATTACTCGTGCAAAGCAAATATTCAGCCTCCAACCCTAAATCATTTCAATTCCTATTTCCAAGTATAATTTAATCTTTTTCAGCGACACTTGATGCTTACTTCATCACAGCATAATGACAGATTAAAAAGTTGTTGAATTAAATATTAAAGAGGACTTCAGGCACTTCTGCATTTTTAAGGAATAACACAGATTGGGGATGAAATGAGAAGCCCAGATGCATATTTTATACCAAAAGGAAAGAATACATATATTTTTCCTCCAGGCCACCTACTTTGTAATAAAACACAGGGTAGGTTTTTATTTAGTGGATAGAAATGTGAAATTGTATAAGCTTCATATCACTGTAAACTGGTACCATACTAGTGATACCCTGTGAAAATATGGGCTTTATGTCCTATAAAATATTTACAATTTATTACTTGCATTGATTTAAAATTGTCTTAATTTGTGGATGTTTGTCTCAGATAATCTCACAGATAACATTAAAAAGCAAACCATTATGTAAATGAATTTATGATTGGAACTGTTCTGAGTAGGGATGGGGAAAGTTGAGCTATAATTGTAAATCAAATTCTTGTTAAAATGGTGATTAACATATTAGGCCCCATATTGGAGGTTCCCATTAGACCCAGGTAAAATTAAAAATGAGATGTAGGTAGAGTGTGTAGAATAGGAGTTTTATATGCACACATATATACTACACACACGTGCACATATACATATGCAACAAGAATAACTAAAGAAGAGGTTATGAATTTGAGAGGAAGTTGAGAACACAGGAAGAGTTGGAGAAGGGAAGAAAAGAGAGGTAAAAATGATATAAAAAACAGTACTCATGTATAATATTCTCAAAAAACTTAATTAGAAAAGCAAAAAAAATTCTGGGAGCTTTTACTTAATGTGTGTGTGTGTGTGTGTGTGTGTGTGTGTGTGTGTGTGTGTGTGTGTGTGCATATCCAAAACTAAATTCAAAAGGCCCAATGGTCACTAACTTTGTATGTTTTTTCATCTTGACTTTAAGAAAAAGCCTTATTCCAAGATTTGGAAGAAAAAAAAACTTTTAAATTCTTGTTTTGTTGCAAATTTAAAGCAATTCAATAGGGAAAAATGAGTTCCATTAATATTTTATCCCATTTGTGCAACAACAAATTACAATCTTTCTATACACATAGCTTTACACTGTGATACGGTAAGAATTTGTACATTGGCCTACTATATAAATTAATGAAAGTAGCATGTCATTCTCCCTCTGATTTGAGGTTTCACTTACATGTTTCTAACACTGCCTATTTGATTAGACCATGTGAAATTGCAGTTTTGTAGTAAAAAGACAGGGGGGTCTGCAATCTTCGATGATTCAACCTTTACTTTAGGAAGTTGTACTTATATATATTTATATTAGGGAAAAGATTATCTATTCATAATTGTGTGCTTTAGTGATTAGAAGTGACATTAAAAATATGTATCATACAACAAAATGGTCTATGTTGTCCTGGAAGGCCAAGGAGCAAATTACATTTATTTTCAAAAACAGTTCATTTTGGAATAAGAACCCAGTATAATACCAGAATAGAGTATTAAACACTTTTAAGTAATACATGTTAGTTCATAAATAGAAAGAAAAGACAAAGATACAAAGCTGGTTTCCCAGAAATTATGACTTTGGCTGTGATGGAGGTAAATGTCATCTCCTCTGGCAACTACACATGGCCTTGAAAGGATGGCCTAATTCCTTTGGAAAACATTTCACTATGATTGCTCCTGGCTGAATGTTCCAGGTTTTATTCAAGTAATGTTGCACACGAAACCCTTTATTTTAAAGAAAAGCATGCAACCACACCAGGGAATTGTTTAAGAATCCAAAGGGAGCAAGGCTTCTGGTATTTCTTTTATCAATCTTTCCCAATCTCAATGTGCTGCTGCTCTGCGGGCAGGAGACTTGGCTAGTCACTCCTTCCACGCAGACTGTCCTAATCCTCACAATTACAGTAAGGTAAGGTACACACTGTAGAAATGTTGTAGTTATCTTCTCTCATTCTTTACAAAAAGAATAGAGAAAAAGGACACAGCCTCCCTGGCAGCTCCAACATTCCTTGACTGGAGCTAAGTCACTGGCAGGGAAACCTCAACAAGGGCATTCTCATGGTTTCCATATGGAAACCTTAAAAGAGCAATACTCTCTCTTTTCTGGAGTATTTTCCAGCCAATAATAATGAAGTAATAACCCCCCATCATGTAGGACATAGGTTTTCAACAAATGTTTGTACAGCCCAATTCCCTGTGCTGCCTATGTAAGTCAGTTCCATTGGAAGACACCATCATTAAGTTAGGATGCCTCCACACCAATTACAGTGGGGAAACCTCCCAGGTGATGTTAGGATGTTTCAGATTCACAGCGAAGGGTTTTGTTCTGTCTCAACTCCCCCTCCCCGCCCCCAACCACCACCATTTTCCCAAGATGTCCATGTTTTGCAGCTGGCTTGGCATTTTCTCCTGCCCGTTAAAATGTGCACATGGAGCCTTTCCGAGGTCCTCCTCTGAGATTCTCCTGTAGGCGGCAGCTCAGAGATCTGAAATCCGGGAAAGACTCTTCTGCTGCGGCCGCAAAGCAAGTTTCTCCGAGAGTAGCGGCGGAGCCTTTTCAGCGCCCATTGTTCTCCGCGGCCACAGCCCTCCCGCCTAGCCTGACAGTGCTCCCTCCCTGACTGCATAATTAATGCAAATGGAGCAGCCTCCTAGTATGCGGCTCTTAGGGTTTACTTTTGTGCAACACTTACGCAGGAATATTAACTAGAGAAAGCAGCATCACAACAGGGGTGGAAAATCAGCCTGTCAGGGACTCATTCTAAATGCCACGGCGAGCCGAGCGGCTTCGAGATTGTTTCATCAAGGTGATTGAGAACAAAAACTACCGCAGAAAGAAAATTCGAGCCGAAACTGAGATCCCATGCAGCCTGTATTTATCGCTCTAGTCTCGATTCTGCTCTAGTCTCGATTCCATAGGGGGAATGTTGCCGCCACGCCTTTATGCAACCCTGGGGTGAGCAGCCACCCTGGATTGGCGTCCAAAAGAGGAGCCAGGACCCCGCTCTGCATCGATCAGTGGTACCCCAGAACCACTGAGGCAGGAGATCCACATTTAACAGAACCCAAGGCCCATGCCCCAAGGGATATTTGAAGGGCTCTGCCATAAGGTGCCCGGCTGCTGCACTATTGCTAGAGATCACACTAAATGAAGAACAGCTGAATGTGTGAATTATGAGCGAGCTGAATTTTCTCCTACCGTACTGTGGGTAAAAGTAATTAAATGCCATATTTAAACTTCCAAATCATATTTTAACAGAAAAGCATATATCTTTTGAAATAACGTTTTCACAATATTCCATATAAAGACTGAGAAAGTGACTTCCACCACACCGCTATGTCCTTCTCACACTTGCCAGACTTGCATACTGTGTCAACTATTTTTTAAAAATGAGGGTTTTGTATTTCAAATACATGCACTTATTAATTACATTTTTAAAAATTTTTTGTTTTGAGACAGGATTTCTTTGTGTAACCTTGGCTGTACTGGAACTAGCTCTGTAGACCAGGCTGGCCTCAAACTCACAAAGACCTGAGTGCTAGGATTAAAGGCGCATGCCACCACCACCTGGTCAGTTAATTTCATTTAGACTTAAACAGATTATAAATTTATGAACAATTCTGATCAATTACATTAAGGCTATATTTTTATAATGGCATACATTTTAAGAAAGGAACTGAAAAACAATGAGAGAAAAAAATGAGCATGGCTGGAAACTTTAACTCATTTTTTTGGGTATAAAAGAATGGGAGGGGGTGTGAATTAAATCCATGTCTTCCTTAAATGACATCAAATGGGTATCTGTTTCTGGGGGGAGATCTTGTGTGCCACCTCTGGTCTCACATAACAGAGTAACTTAATCCTGAACATTCTCTAGAAAGTATTCCACACAAAGGGTCAATTGTATGCCACAGAGTAACCATGCATGTATGTGTCCACTGAATGGCTGAGAACTAAATCCATTTGAATATCTTCACTGACTTAATTAAATATGTGCTCAATAACTGAAAATCATCCCTTTATCTACTCAATACACTCTGGGGCAGGAGAGATCAAAATAGACGTGCTGATCAAAAGGTTTACTTTAGACAGGAAGCAGCCGTCAGACCATTGTTACAAATTAAAGGTATTATATTCAATCATTTTTAATCTCTTAAAAATGAATACCACTTCTTTGCACATTAGATCATTTTTCTCCAGAGGTAGCAGTTCTTTTATGTTTAAATGCATACATTCCTTCATCATGCTTCAGTTCTACCAGCAGTGGAGGCCATTTATCCATCACTTGCCTCTGACTCAATGTCCTTACCAGGTTTGGATTCCTCTCTTTACCTAAGAGAACTCATCACATATTTCAGCAAAAGCTTCTACATACAAAAAAATGGGAATACACACTCACTATGGATGGCAACCTCTTAAATCTCAGTCTATTGCATTAATGTTCTTACTGTCACTCTGCAGTTATTAACGTCTATATTAACAAGTGCTGCTTGATGTCCAGTCACTGTGTTTGGTAAGCATAAGATAAATTCAATCCTACTTTCAAAACGAAGTAAATTTGACCTCCGATTTTCAAACTTTTTACTATTAATAATTTATAATCCAGCTGAGCTAAAGGTACGCACCTTTAAACCCAGCAATCTGGAGACAGGCAAAGGCAGAGGCAGAGGCAGAGGCAGGCAAACCTCCGTGAGTTCAAGGCCAGCCTGGTCTACATGAATGAGTTCCAGGACAGCCAGGAAGCCACACAGTGAGACTCTCTCAAAAAACAAACAAGCAAAAACACATCAAAAGGAACTTAAAATTCTATACATAAAATATTCATTTTGGAGCAGGTTTAGGAGTTTGAGATCAGCCTGAACTTCTACACAATGAGACCCCATCTCAAAACAAACAAACAGGCAAATAAATACTGATGCTTTTAAAAATATACCAAATTTAATATTGGCACACACAAAACTTTGAAAAGTCCCTTGAGGTATTAGTGTGAAACCTGCAGCTCAATGACTGGGTTCTTGATAATATACTATTAGACTGACAAACATGCTGACCTGTGCGTTAAGGCAGAATTGTGCAAACACAACACAAGTTAAAAAACAGCTTCAAGTGACTGTTTAAAACTGTAGGCTTCAAAACCTTAAAATGCAGTAAAGCATTGCATAGTTTATTTAAAATTGGCAACCACAGTTTAACAAGCTATTCTAACAAATGATTAGCATAGCATGTGCCTTTCTTTAGCCATCAATTATGACACAGGGTAATGCAGGGCACAACTTAAGTGTCAAATTACAATATGCTGTACAAAACCACTTTGCAACATAGCTTTCTGTTTGCTTAGCAATTACTACAGAGCACCGCTGCTTTCCATGAAAGGAACTGGTCAGAACTGTTTATAAGAATTACTACAAATGTTTATGTTTTTATATTAAAAAGAATTAGTTGACAATTTCATAAAATTTCTCTTTACTCTCTGACTAAGCTATTTATCTCATGTTAGTTTTAAAGTATAAAGCAACCAAAATGCTCTGTCTCTTTCTTCTTAAAAAAAAAATCACCTATATATGTAAATTAATACAGAACAGTAGTTTCTTTTACCAAGTATGGAGAATCTTTTCCATAATTTTGTTCACTAGCAGTATTTAAATGTTGTGTTCTTTTAACTGTGAGTATAGGCGAATCTGTAGGCACCGAAGCTACAGCAATGCCTTTTTATAATCCTCAGCAAGACAACATGGACTTCAACACAACACAAACAAGCAGAGGTTCAGAAATCATTTTTCAGCTGTACTTTACACACAGTCAGTGCTTCAACTCTTGATCTGTCAGTGCTCAGAACACAGAAAGATTATCTGACTTAATTGCAGGGCCATCCATTAATTCATAAAACTCTTATGTGGATAAATACTTAATGAGAAAAGGGGAAAAACACACAAAACAGTTTTTCTGCTGTTTTTTTTCTGTTCTGCTGCTGTCCTTTCTCGTGCATTTGCCTAAAGGCTCTCAGTAAATTACACTCCCAGTAAATGACTGTAATTTGCCCGTTGAATTCCCTTGTTCAGGAAAAGCACAAAAACACATTCCAGCATTTCCACAGCTCAGATTTACTATTCTGGATGTCAAGAACAATCCATGGGCAGTAATTTGAAACTGTTTGAACCTTCAAATGAGGGAAATTAGAAATGTTTTGAGAGCTAAGATTTTCAGTGAGGAGCTAAAAACCTGATAAAAATCTCTAACTGTTCCATTCCTTCCTTCCCCTCCTACATCAAAGTCTGAGGCCCAAATAGTCCGCAGTGGGTTTCAGGCAGTGCTACGGTCACAGTACTGGTAAGTTAAATTTACCTTTACTGGGTTAATTTTAATGGTAATATGACTGTATTAATGTCAAATTTAATGCTGAAAACATAGACCCTGCTACACAGCTTTCTTTCCCAGCTATCTTCTTGAATACTCTCTAAATATCACTCAGGATGACTTCCTCCAGGACAACTTATAAGCAAAGTTATAACAGGGATCCCCAGCAGGCACAGTTATCACTATTTATAGAAAAAGAACAAAGACTTTCAACTTAGTCGCATTTCAAAACAGAGATCCTAAGTACAAAGAAATGTAAACACTTACACGGACCATTCTTGAACCATGGTACATGATACTCATATTCTCTAGTCTCAGAATAAATCTCTCTCTCTCTCTCTCTCTCTCTCTCTCTCTCTCTCTCTCTCTCTCTCTCTCTCTCTCTCCCCCCCAGTTAAAAACATTCAATAACCCAAACAGCCTATTTTACTCTATCTAAAGGCAGGTTTTCAAATGGCAAAATGGTTATAAATCCTCATTATCCTAAATAAAATTACAGCACTTTAAACATTTCCAGGGAGAACATTCTCTCTTCTAAACAACTACCTTAGCGAGTAATAGGAAGCAATATGGTTGCACTTGTGTCACAGTTGGAAGCCTTTTTAAACTGTCGCCCTGCTAGCAAACCGATTCTACATATTAAAATGAATGTGTTGCTTATTTCAAGGGGGGGATCATTTATAACATCAAGACCATTATTAGGGTACCGTGACTTGGCTCGTCGTAAAATGAACTAAAAGTATGAGTGGCAACAACCTGCACATGCTCACCTGCTTTCACTCTCCACCAACAGTCTGGTCTTAGAAGAAAAGATATTCATGCAAGATAAGATGTTGCCTATTCTGCATTAATATCAAAACAGCTCATTTGTCTTAGAGATTATATAGGGAGGAAAAAAACCTCAAGGCTTCCCAAATGTCTCACCTAAACTACATATCTTTTTTTTTTTAGTATATATCTTTATTTTAGGTTATTTAAAATTTTTTTACGTGAATGGGTGTTTTGATGCATGTATGTCTGTGCACTACTTGTGTGCCTGGTCCCCACAGAGGTCCAAAGATCAGATCCTCTGAAACTGGAATTACAGATGGTTGCGAAATGCCTGTTGTGTTGGTGCTGGGAATTGAAGCCAGGTACTCTACAAAAGCAGCCAGTGCTCTTAACCACTGAGCCATCTCTCCAATTCCTAATTTAGATTACTTCACAACAATTTTGTTGGCATCAAAAAGAACTCCCACTATTCTACTCGCTATATAGTGACCAGCACATTCAGAGTTTAGATAGTCTGATGTCAGATCCAATAGACACATGAGGGCCTAATTTGATGTTGTAGCCTAAAGCTGAAAGAGGAAAGTGAATGATGAGTATTAGCATTCGGTGGGAAAGAAAGGCTTTGCTCATGCTCACTTTGTACTCAGTTGTGAAAAAATACACTGGAATTTACCCCACTCTTGTAAATGCTCTTTAGATGGCCTTCTAGGTGCACAGTGGCCTTCTGATGCTTTCTCAGCAATGATGAAGCGATGTATTCCCAGTGAAGGATGAGAATGGCACGGGTGGTCCATGTCTGTAGTCTCAGCTCTTGTGAGATGGAGACAAAGGCAGGAGGGTTACAAGTATGATGCCAGGCTGGACAGCATGGTGAGATGGTGTCTTAAAAAAAAAAATCAAAAAAGCCAACTGGAAGTGTGAGCATCTCTCAAGAGAAACACTCAGGAAGTGCCACTTTCCACAGAGCAGCTGCTCTGATTGTTTATAAAACATTCCTTGTAGATTCTTAAACATTAATTTTGTGAGCATTTAGTGAGGACTGAAAATTTGTATGATCTCTGCTTTGCTCTCATTTGGAGTATGTATTCAATACAATGAGTATTTTCTATACACCATGCTTAACTGGGAAAGGCAACTAGTAATAAAGCAATTAACTCCTCAACCAAGACACTGTATGTTCTGTGTTATTCATGATTGAAGTCTTCCCATCTAATTCCCAGACAATTATATTATCTACTTCATAATTGCAAACCTGGATGAATTGTTTCTAAAAGTTACATCATGGTCCATGCCAGTAGAACCTATGAGTACATAAAAGATCCTGTTTCTAATGTCACTGTTATCAAGCCAAAAACAATTACACTCATCTGAGTTATGGCAACCAATAAACTTAGATAATCACCATATGCAACACAACATTTTGGCACTTGAACTTAAAACTCTCGTAGACAACTATAGATTGCTTGTAATGCAGAGCACTCTTGTCCTACCCAAGGCTGCCAATAGAAATGCCAAAGCTGCTGAACACGAAGCATCCTAGTAATGCTGTCAGTAAATGGCACATTCACACAGCCCCCAATCCTCTCTTCGCAGGCATGGTCTTCTCCAGCTGCAGCTTAATTTCCTGTGACTTGCCTAATTACTGTAATTAAGGATTAATTGCCATTAATTATTCACACATAAGCTCATCGCAAATCATGGGGTAAATGTCTTATGAAAGCTGCCATACAAGCCATGTATAAACACACTGGGATGCTTCAGGCAGGCGAATCTATCACTCAGCCCTCAAGCAAATCTCTGTGCTTCTCTTACAAAAACAGCTATAATTCTGGGAAACTCGACAGTCCTCTCAGGTAAGCCTTGGGTTCCAAAGCATGTTTTCCTGTGGAAGCCACACCGGTTTTATTAGTACTATAAATGCTGTTTTATCTTTCCAACTGCTATTTTTATGTTTCCATTTTTATTCTATAGTGCTCGCTTTAGGACAACCACTTGCTTCAAGGAGGTATGTTTGCTGTTGCTACCTTCCCCATCACAGTTGGAAACAGTTCCTTGTGGTTTACAACGTATGACTATGCAACTGAGATAAGCATAGGAAATGGAAGGAAGGAAGGAACGAAGGAACGAAGGAAGGAACGAAGGAAGGAAGGAAGGCTCAATCAACAGAAACCAGCTATATAGCTGAGTTGGAGACTGTCTGATTTTTCAGAATTCACAACTTCTGCTCTTGGTGTAAAAAAGCCACAGAACAGCATATTTGGTTGCTGCAAAGCTGTTCCATATAAGGCAAGTGACCTGTTTGGCCATGAAAGTACCACTGATGACAATGACTGGAAGTTGTACTTGTGCTGGATGACTGTCATATTAGTAGATGCCCTATTTCATAATGTCCAGTCTCTTCAGATAAAAATATAGACACCGTCCCTTCACCAACCCAGAAAAGAAAGTTTCTCCAGGTATTTCTAGTCACTCAGTCTAGAAGTAATGCTCCCAACACCCCTTTCTAGTTATCCGTATTTCTGATGTTTGGATGAGTGGGAATAGAATACTTCATTTTAACCACAGAACAAACTGTATGTCTGAATACTTCAGCCCCATCAGCACCGCTTACTGTCACTGCCCTAGGAAATTTCAATCTAAGTAGACAAACGTTACTCTAATTGTCATGTAAGTTTCTTCTGCAGCAAATTAATGCATGAAACATTTTCATTTCAGAACATTTGTGTCTTGAGTTAACATTTATGTAAATAGACCTTATGGCAGATTGCTAATGTGTCACAAACCCCTCTACAACAGCATCATTCTCAAATACACCTTCTAAGAGTTCTTTCTCCCATTTCTGCAGCACTGAAGATGGGAGTAGACAGCAACTTAAGTATTTTAACAATTTAAAAAGCAAAGTTTAAAATATACTGCAGGAATAATTACAGACTATAATTACATTCAGACAATATGTCACATAGGCTTACAGAGTCATTGGCTATCCAAAAAGGAAAAATTAAACATATAACCTTACCAATATCTAATTGAAAACATATTTTCTAGTAACAATTTTAGTCAGGTTGGAAGAGACAGCAAATAAACTCCACATTCTTTGGCTCCAACAGATTTAAAGGGAGAAGTGTATGCTTCCTGGAGTCATCTGAGTATGTGTCCAAGAACTTTCTTGACAGATATTTAGCCTCCTATTTGATGAATAGAAGCAGAGTTAGAGCCCAGAGAGTTGACATTACATGGTGAGAGAAGCAGCCCAGCTGTTGTATATTTAACTTCTACGACCTTTTTTATCCTGAGAGGTAAACAGAGACTGATAGAGCCCTTGTCTGAACCACAAGCCTCTCTCTCACATCAGGTTTTCAAAGTGAAGCAATATGTACAGCCCTGAAGCCTTTTCACTGCTGAGTTTCACAGATAATCCAAAACTATAGTGTGGAGGCTAGTAAATACTCCATGGTGAGAAAGTTCCTCCCAAGCTCATCCATTTGGACCACCCCTTCCTACAAAAGCATGATAATAGACAAGGCTCTTAAGGGCTTGAAAGTCTAAACTCTTACACTCTTACTCAAGTAAGAATTTCTAATTATCAAAAGTCCTGACTCAATAGTAAAATTTATTTAAAAAATGATTTTTGTGGACATGTATGACTGCATTGCATTGATGATGACATAAAGTTAATGGTGTGCCATTTTGCTTTCTTTTAAAACAGTTGATTTTTAAATTTATCTGGAGTTCAATGCTTTAACTTGGCTGTCAGTTTACCAAATAATCCCTGTCCCCCTGTTCTAAAATCAGCAGTCAGTAACATGGAGAATTGTTTAAAAATCTACCATCCCAACACAGCCTCACCATCAGTGTCATCTAATTGATACTTCCCTATTTTTGTCACCTTGCCTTGATGCCAGCTGCCAAGTTCTGCCATGTCACTTTCCATTTATGGACTCCCAAGTCCCTTGATCTGGCTAATTAGGGTTTATGTGTTAATTGGAGTAAATACAAAGATGGGAGTCACGGGCACAAATTTCAAAGCACAGCCATAAATTGAAGAGCTGATAAGCAGGGAAAGATGCCTTCATGGAACAAGTGTCAAGTTTATTCCATCATTGGGAAACACCTAGAATTTCCTCACAATGTGACACCTGTAGGTTTTTAAAGACTTAATAAGGACAGTGACCAACAAATTAGCAATACTGGTCTGTTAGCAGCAGAGGGCACAGAAACCTAAATTCGTTTAAGAAACTAAAACCTTCCATTTTAAATTCCTAGAATTTTTCTGTTCAAGACAGCTTAGTATTTTTATTTTATTTCAAAGAAAATATATAATTTCAATTCAATTTTTAGTAAAAGAAAATCTAATATTTGAAAATCAGGAAATTATACTTAACAGGAAAACATCTTAATTAATATTTGGGCACTATTACTTTTTCTACTAAACTTTAACCCTGAAAAATAACTTTGATTCAAGAATATTCACAAAAACTATCTGGGATTTTCTAAGCATTGGGTTGCCAACAGATTCTAAAGTCTTCTTTGCCAAAACAATGTCACCTAAGATACTGGTGACTGCCAGTGAGGGAAAAGTCAGTGATTAATATGCAACCAAAAACAAAAAAACAAAAAAAACCTCATACCTCATATAGTCTTCCTCTGTTGTTGTTGTTGTTTTTTTTTTTTAATTTGGTTTTTCGAGTCAGGTTTCTCTGTGTAGCCGTGGCTGTCCTGGAACTCACTATGTAGACCAGGCTGACCTCGAATTCACAGAGCTGCACCTGCCTCTGCCTCCCAAGTGTTGGGATTAAAGGCGTGCGCCACCACCATCCAGCACTGTGCTGCCACCACCCAGTGCTGTTTTGCTTTTATTTAAAACAAAAAGAATCATTTGATTAATCATATCTAGTTGGAAAAAATATGCAATGAGAGGATTGGTTCACTTGCTGTACTGCTGTATTTGTGCCAATCCCTGGAATTAGTTAATAAAACAACAGATAGAACAAGTGCAAACAGCTACAAAAAGTTCTACTGACCTTTTCTCATCATTGAAAGTGTACAAAAGTTTCTACATATTTTCTCCAAGTTAGAAAACTAACAGAAGTTGGATAACGTGGAAGACATGTATTCCTCCAAACCATTTTCAGATACACCAGTACAAGAGAAGTTCTATCTTATGGTTGCAAAAACACTAAGGTAGTAACAAAGGTATTAAAAGGCAAAATCAGTAATAACTTACGTTTAAATCTGGGTGGTCTTTCTAAAGAGTCTATTGCAGTAACAGCCTAACACAGACGGCACAGGCAAATCCATCGTCCTTCTCGAAGTATTCTTTCTTTTATTCCTGTCCTTTTACTCAACAAAACATGGTATTCACCCAAGTAGTTTACAATTTAGGTCTACATTTAAAGATGTTCCTTAAGTTAATTTCATGCTTGCTTCAGATTCTAATTTCCTTCAGTATTTTGAATCTACTAATCACAAATCTGAAATTTGTCAACTTTGTCGATACTTGGAGTAAATGAAGTGATATTTTCTATGAAACATAATATTATAAGAAAACCTTCAGGTACTCAAACCTCCTACCAAGGAATAAAACACTATTTAAACACAGTCCCTGAAAAACCTGCTTAAGATTTCAGAAATACACAAATAACTCCACTTAACTTTTTCTAGGGGTTGGGGGCTACTTGTTTCCAGTGATATTATCACTCAAGAAATATATTCAAGAAAATACTTCAAATTCTTACATAAGAGTAAGTGAAAACACCATGTAGGGACATCTGAGACCAAATCACACATGACCTCTTCACCTGTAACTTTATACAACTTTTTAAACAAAACTCTTATAATGTACTTGAGGTTTTAACTGAAAACAACCAAGCCAATTTCTTCCAATTAACAGCTGTCCATGAGCAACAATAAGAAACAAAGAAATGCATGTGAGCACCACCAGCATCAAAATGAGTTTACTGCAGGGCTCTCTCTAAAGCACATCTGATCTTGGTACAGCCCAGAGTCTACCTTTCAACTTGCAAATGACAGTGTCACCAAACACTGTCCTTCCATCAATCAAGCTGGGTCATGAATATACAAAAGGCAGCAGAGAGCTGGCTACCTCCCGCAGTTCAACTTGGCCTAATTATCTAGTCCTTTCTTTTGGTTACAGTCTGAAGAGTATCCACCCAGTCAGCTGCTGGCCAGCCAGAGGCCTAATCAAGAGAGGTTATGCATACTTACCCTTATATGGACATCCAATGCAAGTTAAATGTGAGCACCAAATGTCATCTTTCTTATTCATCATTATGAAAGTTCCCTCCCCTTTTGAAATACCAATCTGCTGCCATTTTCAGACGCCCCTCTTACCCCCCTCCAAGCTGTCATCTCACTGTGCTGCTGCCCGTTGAGTGAATTAGCATTCTAACTGATGTGCTTGCTCTTCTCAGACAAATCCTTGAGCTGTGTTAACTAATGACTTCTCTCTAGAAAAAGGAACTGATAGTCAACCACTGATAAAAAAGCGATTACACTTCCACAAATCACAATGAGAGAAAAATCAGGGAAGAGTGACTATGGGTGTCCACTTGTCCTTGTTTTTTCTCATTCCACTACCTGAAACAACCTACAACACTAAATGGAACACAAGACTGCTCACTGGTCTTATGCAGTTGGGTATGATGGTGAACTTGAAGCAAAACCTCTTTCACCACTCCAAAGCTGTTCCCTGCACAGGACAGGGAGTTAAGCATGAGGATGTTAACAGCAATGCTGCAGAAGATCAAGTGGAAAGCAACCGTGATGTAGAATGAGAAAAACTAGGCTTGGAAATGCTATGTGTGTGAGGGAGGCGTGGAGTGAAAGCCCTGCTGATGAGACACAACATCTGAAAAGAGAAATCAGGAGACTTTTTATGGACTAGGCATAGATACTAATTTCTGTTGTTGCACATCTAGTTTGTATATCTATGTATTTCTGTAAATAACAAGACCTGGTGCCATTGGCTATGACAAAAGATGACACTGTGATTCATGACCCCGTGCAAGTCCTAGCTCAAAGGGCAAGTCCAAATACTTTTTTCTCCCCCTCCCTTTTTAATTTAAATTATCAACAAGCTTGTTTTACATGTCAATCCCAGTTCCATATCCTTCCCCTCCTCCCCTGATCCCCACTAGGCCCCCTATCCCATCCCCTTTTAGCTCCCCAGGGAGGGTGAGGTCTTTCATGAGGGATCTTCAAAGTCTGTTATATCAATTGGAGCAGGGCCTAGACCCCCCCCCTTTGTTTTTTCTTATTTATTTCTTTTTTCTTTTGTTTTTTAAATTAATTTATTTTTTACATTCCAATCCCAGTTCCCCCTCCCTTCTCTCCTCCTGCTCCCCCCACACCCTCCTTGGAGAGGGTAAGACAGGACCAAGGCACCCCTCCACCCCCATACCATGGGCAATGGGTCCAAAGATCTAACACTAATGCACAAACTGACTTAGAGGAGCCCATTCTATAGAGAGAAATACCTTGCCCAGCCTAAACACAAGTCCAAATACTTTTAAGTAAAGTGGGTGGGGAATGGAAGAGATGGGGGAAAATTTTCTTCGTGGTTAAGTAAGAAAGCTGATTTATTGATTTATAAAGTCAATGTGATCCACTAAACAAATATCTATTAAAAATCCTTATACAGCAGTTCCATAGGGTCTGGGAGTGAATCTCTGAGAAAAGGAAACTATGAATGACACTGTTGCTGTCCTCAAGCTGTCCATCTCAGTAGGATGACAAACAGATATATAAAGAGTCAAAAAACAACACAAAATTTAAAAACACTACATTTACAATAAATACTAGAAACAGGGTGTAAGTACATTGTGGTGTGTGCTGAGGATGGAACCAAAAACCTTGCTCATGGGAGGCAAGTGTACCCCACTAAACTACATAACTAGCATTATTGATAACACATAAACAAAAGTCAAGAAAGGAATAGAAAAAATGAGTTTTCAGATTTAGAGAAGAGTGGTCTTAAAGTAGGCACACAGCACACTTATAAAAGGAAATCATGAAGCATGACCTGCATTTTGGAAAATGTTGTGGAAAAAATATTTTATACTAGCAAAAAATAAGTTTAATCATGAGGCAGAATTTAATCATACTTCCTTAACAAATGAAAGCAGACATGTTGGAGCACATCAAGATACTTTATTTTTTTATATATATATAATTTGAGTAGCCAATTGAGACATGTAATTTGTGAAATTGACATTAGAGAAGTTTGCTGATTAAGATTTTTTTTTATTAAATTTTTTTAAGTTTAAATTTAGATTAGAAACATGGTTGGTTCACAAGTCAGTTCCAGGTCCCTCTCCCTTTCCCTTCCCTCCTGCTGTGCCCTTCCCCCAACTCCCCCATCATCCCCTCATTTCCCCAAGGAGGGTGAGGCCCTCCATGGGAGTGTCCATAGACTGTCATTTCATCCAGGGCAGGGCCTAGACCCTCCCCCCAAGAGTTCAGGGTGAGAGTTCATCTACATTGTTGGATGGGAGTCCAAAGTCCATGTGTATACTCGGGATGAGTACTGATCTACTGCCCAAGGCTCAATAGATTACCTAGGCCTCCTCACTGACACCCACATTCAGGGGGTCTTGACCAGTCCCAAGATACTTTCATGTAGGAGTGGTAGGAGCTATGTATTCTCAGAGTCTTCAAATTTGTCTGCACAATCCTTAAATCATGAAAGTCTGTGTCTTATTTATTTATAACCAATATTTTACACCATACTTACCACATTTTCAGCATTCACTGAGCAGTGACTGGGCTCAGTGGAAGAGCGCTTGCCTAACATGCACAGTCTCGGCTTTGGCTTCCAGTATACCTCCCACCAAAAAAGGAGGTCCAGTTCCCAAACAGCTAAAAATTCCAGACTAGAGATGGTCAACTTTATCTTACAGGCAATAGGACAAATAAAGCTTGCTTTTTCATGATATTAGCAGTATTCTAGGAAAGTATATGAGAAACTAAACTTGGTAGGCTATAGTGGCTCAGCCTGCTGCTCTGGGCTTATCCCTGGGAGAGAGAAAAAGGGAAATGGAAAGGGGCAGGGAGAAGGAGAGCAAACCAAAAACTGCAATGAAGGCTTGTACCTGGAAAATTATCAGAATAATTATTTAAGTGTCAATCAAATGTCCAACTTTTCCTTTCGCTCCACTCTGGACCTGTTCTTTTATATGGAAAATACTGTTGAGCCTTCAAAAAACAACTTATTTGCAAAAAATTATCATTGTAACCTCATTTACAATAACAAAAAGCTAAAGACAATTAAAATGCTACAGAATATAGTAGTGAGAAAATAGTAAGTCACTCAATAAAACACTAAGTAGTTAATAAAACTATCCATGAAAAATTGCCAGTGAAATGGCTCAGCAGGCTAAAGCACTTGCTTGCCAACAAGCACACAACCCCCCCCACCATACATAGCAAGTAAATAAATGTAGTTAAAATAAATTGTTAACATAGCACATAGTTAACAGAGGTACACGCTACCTGAGAGACAGGGACAGGTGGATTGTTTTAACAAAGGCAATAAAATAGCAAGATACCATGCCAAAAAGAAAAAAAAATTCTTAAATCAGGTGTAGAAGGGCATATCTGCAGTCAGCACTCATGGTCTAAGGCAGGACCCACAGCCTCTGGTTAGTCTGGTTTATATGTCACTCCTGGCTGGCCTAAGGTGACACGCCTAATATGAAAGTCACTTGCATTACAATACCAACGAGAAACACTCACAAAATTGCTTAAATTTTTTAAATTATAAAACAAAAATGGACATTAAGATTGAGAACACTTTAGCAGTAGCTAGTAGAGATACACATTAGGAGTCCCACACGCCAGTGCACAGACCAGAACTACATGAGATATTGATTGGTTGGCTGGTTTTATGAGACACGGTCTCACTCTGCAGCTCAGGTTGACTTGGTTCATAATCCTGCCTTAGCCCCCAAATGCTGGGCTTATAGGTATGCCCATAGCTTTATTTATGAACTTTTAAGATTACATTTATTATTTTGTGTATGTCGGCATGTGGCTGCCGTGAAGACAACTTTTGGGGGTCAGTTTTCTTCTGTCATAATGTGGGGTCCTGAGGACCTAACTCAGGTCAGTGGGCTTGGTGGCAACTGCCTTTGCCTGCTGAGCCATCTTGCCAGTGATGCAAATGTTTTAAAAACAAGTCTCCTGTTTACTGCTGTCTGATGTCAACATCCACCTGTAGTTGCACAGCATTCAAATGTAAGAAAGTAAAACAACTGTTTCACTCAACAACTGGCAGGCTTAT
Organism: Mesocricetus auratus; assembly: GCF_017639785.1. Taxonomy (NCBI): domain Eukaryota; kingdom Metazoa; phylum Chordata; class Mammalia; order Rodentia; family Cricetidae; genus Mesocricetus; species Mesocricetus auratus. The sequence continues at coordinate 5,899,263 of NW_024429224.1, read as the reverse complement.
TGTGTAGTGTTTTGCTCTCTTTTGTTATTATAAACAAAGATGTCATAAGCATTCAAATGCATGCATCTGGGCATTCGACCACACATGACTCTAGTTTGTGTCCTATTATAGAGCTAGTATCTAAAGGTCTTGCCAGTCCTTGTGCTGCACAAGCCTCAGTAGCTTGTGAAGCTTCTGTTGACCCATCCTTCTCAGCACTGTGTGTGTGAAACATCAGATTCATTTTACATGTTTGTGAACATTCCACCTGTACTGAAAAGAATGCTACTTGCTGTGGTTGGGTAGAACAGAGCTGTCGACTGGGTGAAGTCTATTATGTACTTACTGAAGTTTTTAACAGAACAATCTTATATTCATGACACAAACTGAACCTAGTCTCAACATAGACACTAGATATCTATCTACATGCATGGCTGAACTCCATCTGACATTTTGTTTGCAATTTTCCATTTATATTCATCAAAGACACTTTCTTTTCTTATACCTGTACACTTTTGTTTCAATATCACACTTGTATAAGAAATATCTAGTTAGCTGAAGATGATACTTTTGCTTTGTTCACAACAGAGTAAAATTGTGTAAGATATGAATTATTCAATCCTTTGGTGTTCAGAACAGTTGTAAAACCTTCTGGTAGTAAGACTTTAAAGGATTGGGTTATTTATTCTAATAATATTATATAAACTTTCAACATCTTGTAATTTTCTAAAACTTGTTTGGTTTTACTTTTGCTTCCTGGGTTTGGTTTTGGTGGTCCCAGGTGTAGACCCCAGGGCCTCAGGGATGCTAGATAATTATCAATGACTTGCATGCCCAGCATGTAAAAGTAATTTCCATATTTCTATTAATATTATATGTTTACTAGATGTCAGATGTACTGATAATATCCTATCTTCTCTATCAAGTCCAGTATTATTAATTTGTATTTCTTCTGTTCCTTTTACTTCTTTGAACATCTTTACATAAGCTTTATGAATTTTATAAATTTTTCAAAGCACAAACTTTAGCTTTGCTGGAATTTCTATGGGATTTTTCTTTTCTATACATTGTTCTCCTATTTCATTGATTTTTTTTGTTCCATGCTTTTTTATTTTCTTTAGGTATAGCCAGTTGTTCATTGCATTCTTAAGGCAAATTTCACCTAATTAACTTTATCCCTTTTCAAATTTTATAACATAAACACTTAAGATTAAAAACAATATGAAGCTTTAGCTATAGACCATAAGTTTCAGTATAAACAATATCTGTACCATTTTAAACCTGTATAAGATAGTTAATTTCTCTCAGTGCTCTTCTGTTCATCTCCAACCATTTGTTTTGCCAAAAGTGAATATGGTTGGAGTAGTACTGATTCCTTTGTACTTAATGGAGTCTAACTCATGGTGAAGTCTTAAATGGTCTCATAACTTTTTAAAAAGCCCATATTCTGCAGCTGCTTGTGATGCACTCCCCATGTGTCTATTAGGTCAAGGTTGTTAAGTGTATTAAAGTTTTCTACATAGTTACATATTGTTCCGTATGTTTTTTCTATCATTTCCCACAGGAATATGGTCAGACCTTCCCAAATATGAATCTATTTTTTTCTTGAAGCAGTATCAAAATTTCCTTTGTATTTTGAAGCTCTCGAGTGAAGCAGTTTGAGAATTGTTAGAGCTATGCTGCCTTCACTGTGTTACTTCACTTGATCTCAGAGCTAGAGCTCTTGTCCTTACACCAGAGCCTGGTGCGCTGTCTCACATCATGGCCGGCAGCTTTTCTGCATCTTTTCATAGATGTGCATTTTGAAAACAAGCCTGCTGTCAGATTTTCTGTTTATTTGTTTATTATTCTTGGACTTTCTTAATTTTATATCATTTCTCTTTTAAACTCATTGTCTGGGTGTTATACTGCAATAGTTGAACTTATAGCTCAACTCATCTTATGTTTCGTTTCATTTCTTCTCCCTTTTTCTTTTAGGTTGAGTCAATTGTATTTTTTGTTCTGCTCCTATCATTTCATTGTTCTTCCTTAATTATTCCGGAAGCTAGCTATGTAACTATTTCAATGTGTTTACTGTTATCTCATATAATTCACTAATAATATACTAAAGGTATTTTTAAATAAATAAATGATTTTTTAATGTTGAGATATATACGGAGAAAGATGCAAGTAATTGCTTATATTGATTGTCAACTTGCAAATTTCTGAGCATGTCTTGAGGAGGGAAGATGCAACCAAAATGCAGGTGATCCCTTTCCGTGGGCTATGAGCCCAGACTGCAAAAAAGGAGAAATCAAGCTGAACATGTACATTCTTCATATTCTTGTTTCCTGCGAGCAAATGCAAAGTGACTACAGCCTCCTGCCCCTGCTATCATGCCTCCACATTACCACAGACTGTGAGCCAAATCAAACCTTTCCCTCCGTAAGTTGCTTTGGTCAATTATTGTCACAGCAAATATGGAAGTAATAAATAAAATGCATTAATACATGGACAGTGACTTGTGATATAAATAAACAGTGATAAAGCAACATCCATGTCAGCGCCATCTAGTTTGCTACTTTCCCACAAGCAACTTAGTGTGGCCCCTCTGCACCAGTCCTGCCCTTAGCACCTAAATCCCATCCAAAAGGAACACCATGGAAACCACACATGCAGCTTTCAGTTTCCTTGTAGCCACTGTTTAAAATGTTTTTCAAATAAAACAAATGGTAGAATACTTTACTTAACCCAATAATATCTAAACTACCACAACTAAAAGTTTATTAATATGATACTTTAGTCACTTTTATGTAAGAAAGTCTCTGAAATTCAGGTTTATTTACAGTTACAGCTTGCCAGTATGGAACGATCCAAGTATGCAAACAGCCCCCTATGACTTACTGACTCACTGAAGCTTGCTCTAGAGATAATTATGATCTAAACGTTAGTAGCAGCAGTCGGTTTTTTTTTTAAGATTTTGAGATTAAAAAAAAATCATTGTGTGTGCAGTCCTAACAGTGTATCACTATTCCTCCTGGTTTTAAGTTTTGCATAAATGGCATAATACTGTGTCTTCTTAATATCCCATTCCTTACACGTGTGACAGTCATCTGTGTTGCTGAATATGACAACAGCCCACTCATACTCACTGCTGTGTCATATGCCGTCATTAAAATAAATCTAGTGACACATGTGGCATTGAAGTGTGAAGTACAAGGGTGGGCAAGAGAAACCACAACAGAGAATTCTGTTTGAAAAACGCCATGATGGGATCTATTTATATGCTGCTAATATAAAGATGATAGATAGATAGATAGATAGATAGATAGATAGATAGATAGATAGACAGACAGACACACACACACACACACCCCTTTGATTTTAGTGACTGTAAATTACTTCCCAAGCTATAAAGATGCTAGTTTATATATTTACTAACAAAGAAGTTTCTATTACTCTGTGTCTTCAACAAAACTTTGCAAAGACACTTAAGGAAATAGTCAACATCGTTAGTCATCAGAGAAATGCAAATCAAAACAACTCTAAAATACCATCTTTAACCTGTCAGAATAGCCAAGATCAAAAACTCTGATGACGGCTTATGTTGGAGAGGATGTGGAGTAAGGGGAACACTCCTCCACTACTGGTGGGAGTGCAAACTTGTACAGCTCCTTTGGAAATCAGTATGATGGTTTCTAAGGAAATTGGATCAATCTACCTCAAGACCCAGATATACCACTTTTGGGCATATACCCAAAGGATGCACATTCATACCATAAGGACATTTGCTTAAATACGTTCATAGCAGTATTATTCATAATAGCCAGAACATGTAATAAATCTAGATGCCCCTCAACTGAAGAATGGATAAGGAAAATGCGGTACATTCACACAATGGAGTACTTGCTAGTGATAAAAAAAAAAAAATGGCATCTTGAAATCTGCAGGCAAATGGATAGAACTAGTAAAAGCCATCCTGAGTGAGGTAATTCAGACCCAGAAAGACAAATACAATATGTACTCACTCATAAGTGGATATTAGATATAAAGTAAAGGACAACCAGACTAAGGCCACAACCCCAGAGAACATAGAGGGCCCTAAGAGAAACATACCTAGATGACCGTAAAAGAGATATACATAGATCGGCCTAAGAAGGAGAAATAGACAAGCTCTCCTGAGTAAATTGGGAGAGTGGAGGGCAGGGGGAAGGATAGAGGGGTGTAGGAGAGAAGGAGAGTGAGGAGAAAATATATAGCTCAATTTAAAAAATTGCAAAAAAAATTCTTGCATTATAAAACTTTTAAATTTTTTGCCAACTTGGTAAGTAAACAATATCTCACTGGTTTAATCTTATTTTTGCTTCATGGTTCTAGAAATTAGATCCAATGCCTTATACAAGCAAGGCAAGTGTTCATCTACACAGTAACAGCACAGCTCTCACTACTGTTTTAATTCATACTTCCTAGACTATGGGAATCCTTATCTTTGTCTAGAGAAGTGGTTTTCAACCTTCCTAATGCTGCAACCCTTTATTACAGTTACTCATGTTGTGCTGACCCCCACCATAAAATTATTTCATTGCTATTTTATAACTGTAATTTTGCTCTTGCTATGAATTATAACATAAATATATGATATGCAGGATATCTGATATACAACCCCAAAAGAGTCATGACCCACAGGTTGAGAACCATTGGTCTAAACAATGAAAGGATCTTACCATCTTTTAACTCTGATCACAACTCCCCAACTTACACTTCAGGTTTATTTGTGGAATCATCTTTAATTGGCATGTTTCAGGTGTTCCAGTCACAGACTGTTCAAGGCTGCTTCTATGTCCTCTCCTTTGAGATCATACAATTGTGCTCTGGTCCCACTTTCCCTTGGTGAGAAGTCTGTTGGCTAGTCCTTGCTCCACAGTATTTGGGAGTCCACAGCTTTACTGCAATATGACTTGGTAGGAACAGCTTTTCATTTTGTTCACTGACAACCACTAGACATCTAATTATCAGTATTGATCAATTCTAACATGTTCTTGACTACATAAATATCTCTTAATATAGCTTTTCCTCTATCCTATTGGCTACCAACTTCTGAACTACATATTAAATGTTGGGCTTTCTTACTCTAAGCTCTTAATCCACATTTCATACTCTCTCACCCACTCTTTTCCTCTGCATTGTGGGTTATTTCTGTTGTAAACATATGACCTGAGAATTTCCCTTGTTTTTCACACTGCTATATTAATTTTAACACAAGTGGTATGAATTCCAACCTCAGTCAGCTGAATATAGGCAAGGGTTTACATCTCAAGAGCACTCTCCCATCTAAGGCCAAGGGTAATTCACCCTGCAAAAGTTCTTCCCTTTAGGGCAGTAGTTCTCAACCTTCCTAATTCTGCAACCCTCTAATACTGTATAGTGGTGACCCCCAACCATAAAGATATTATCATTGCTACTTTATAACTGCAACTGTCACTACTTCGTAACTGTTGCTACTGCTAAGAATCATAATGTATATAACTGTGTTTTCTGATGGTCTTAGGCAACTCCTGTGAAAGGGTCATTTGATGCCCAGGTTGAGAAACACTGATTTAGGACTTATAGCTTTTTGTAAAACTTTTGAGATTTTATCTCTTAAGTCCCCTAAAAACTACAGATTCTGGATCACTCTAGATGGGGGAATGGGTATTCCCTCTCATATTACCACACATTAACTCAAGGAACAGGCATCAGCAGAATCATGTCCTTCTTTACTCAATAATCTTACTCCACCAGCTCAGCCATACCTTGGAGATGAAGTTCTCTACAGTTAGTATTAGTAAGTGTAAAAACCATGTGAGGTTTCTTGAACTGCAATCTATTTTTCAAATGCAAATTCATAACCTGAGCTTTGAAATTTAGTAAAAACAACATAGTATCCATAGCTTTAGTTTTCTATGTAAAATGGGCATAAAATGTCATCTACCTTGGAGGGTTATAGTACTTGGCACAGTGACTGTAATACAGGAAACATGTAAGAGAGCTCTTGCCCATATTGTTATTATTATGGCTGACTTGGGCCCAACATTATAACCTGTTAAACTGCTTTGTTTTTAGAGTCTTGGTTTTATTATTGAATAGCTATTTCCTCCAGCAACATACATCCTAAAATTTTATTGCCCATGCCTTCTATTTTTCTATCAAAATAACTGACTTTTTTATTAATTTATTTTTTACATTCCCCCTCCCTCCTCTCCTCCCGCTCCCCCCACTCTCTGTCTCCTCCCATCTGCTCCACAGAGAGGGTAAGGCCTCCCCTAGGAAGTCTACTAAGTCTGTCCCATCATCTCATCGAGGCAGGACCAAGGCACCTTCCCACCCCACACGCCGTGTCTAGGCTAGGCAAGGTATCTCTCCATATAATAACTGACGTGTTTTAATGGAGCCAAGGACATAGCTCAGTGGCCAGAGAGCTTGTATAATATGCAGGAAACCCTGGGTTCAATCCCCAGGACCATGTAAAACTGGACATGGTAGTACACACTGTAATCCCAGCACTCAGGAGGTACAAGGACAAAGATCAGAAATTTAGGGTCATTTTTGGATACATAGGGAAGCCATCATGGGGTCCATGAGACCTTGCCTTTAAAAACTCCCACAAACAGAAAAAAAGCATACTTCATATAAAACCAAGGACTCATCCAGAGAGGGAAGGATCCTTGAGACATCAATCTAAAACGATAATCCATCAATTACAGGATATATAAATCACATTTTTAAATTTGCTTTGGAATTCTTTCATGGGTGATATTTTGTCAATTGACAGCTTAGAAATATTGTACGGGCCAATACTAATGCCATAGGACTCTAGATTTACCATTCTAATTACTATGTGATTATAAAAGTATGATATAATGTATACATACTACATAACCATAAAAATCTACTTAGTTGTTAATGAATGGTATGGAGAAAGAAGAAAGTGAGAAGACTGAGTAGGTTAGCTAAGAAGTTATCAAATGAAGAGTTCAATTGTCATGTACATCGCCAAAGTATACACTAGGATACTGTCAATAAGCCTTATTGTTTCAGGAAAGGTAATTGCTAACATTTCTTAAAAACAAACAAACAAACAAAGCAGCTGTGGATCTCTGCATCTGTCCATCAGTTACTGGGTGAAAGTTCTTTGATGATAATTCAGGTAGCCATCAATCTGATTACAGGGGAAGGTCAGTTCAAATGCCCTCTCCATTAATGCTTGGGGTCATCCTTCTGAGCTACAAGAGTCCAGTCGAAGAGAGAGAGGGAAAAGGGATAATAAGAACAAAGGACTCAAGACCATTTGGGGAATACCCACAGAAACAGACTTGAGCTAATGGGAGCTCACTGACTCTGGAACGACAATGGGGAAACCTACATAGGACCAAACTAGGCCCTTTGCAAGTGGGTGACAGTTGTGTGGCTTGGGCAGTCTATGAGGACACTGGCAGTGGAACCAGGATTTATCCCTAGTGTTTAAACTAGTTTTTTGGAGCCCATTCTCTTTGGAGGAATACCTTGCTCAGCCTAGATATAGGACTGAGGGCCTTAGTCCTGCCCCAAAGTGATGTGCCAGACTTTGTTGACTCCCCATGGGAAGCCTTACAGTCTCTGAGGAGTGGAAGGGGGGCGTGAAGAGAAGGTGAGGAGAGTAGGAGGAGGGGAGGGAGTGGGAATGGGATTGGTATGTAAAATGAGCAGATTGTTTTAAAATAAATTATGAAAAAATAAGCAGAACTCATGTCTCATTAAAGTCATAAATGTCTGCAATTTGAGCCTTGCTATCTAAAAACAAAATATAGAGATCAAAAACTATGTATCTGTAACCTTCTTCAGGTGCCTGCAGAGGTTCTGAACTTCAGCTGTCCCCGCCAATAAGAATCAGTCACAACACTGCTTCTTCCCACACACATGTCAAGCAGAGAGCAGCCTTTTCTCCCCATCCTCACCTTCTGAATGCTGTCTCCCCACCTGACTGCAAACTCCACGAGACACAAGCACATTCTTAATACACAGGCTAGAGACGGGAATGTGGGGCCTGCTAGATAAATAACTGTTGAACAGATAAATTTAACTTCAAATTTGAAAGCCATATTTTAAACCAAGTTCCTTATCCCAAAAAGCTACGAAATAACCACAGAACTATCTATGATTAAAGCCAATGAACAGCTCATAAAATTGGTAGAAAAGGCAACATGGTAATGCTATGTGGCCATGTCAATAGGACAACATAAAACATGCTAACATGAAAAGACATACATAGTGTCTTATTTAACAAAAGACATCATCTAGACAACAGTATATTTAATTCATTCTAGAAAATAATACGCAGGGAAGTGTTTAGCACAGTATAGAAAAACAGTTAATCTCTGAGTGGAAGGACTTTCAGTAAATTGTTTTCTTTCTTTATACTTTTTGGTATTGCTTGAATATTTTAAGGATCAGAAAAGACCATTTTGTAATAATAAAAAAGAAATTAAGCTATCTTCTTTGGTATATGGTTTGGGGGGTGTGAGGGGGCAGGAAAGCACACAGCACACTTCTTCCTGACACAGTATTTCCTCAGTCCTCAGAGGCTCACTCACACCAAACACTTATGAAAATGAACTCTGACTAATGACAGTTTCATATTCTCCTACAGGTAAGACTGGATAATCATTATCTTTTCTGATCCTAAATTCTGTTCTAGTAGGTCTGGCTTAATGAGGTTAGCACTCCAGACAGGTGACACTATCCTCCCATTTATAGGGTGCTTTGGGATCTTTAGAAAAAGGAAGTCTTATATGAGAGGGAAAAGTCAGCCCTGTTCTTCCTTATTACTGAAGTCCCTCTGGGGCTATAGAAATAGAGTCCGTGTTCATTTAGAGAGGCTAGAAACATCCAGATTACCATTTAAACATAGTAATAATAATTTTTATAAATCACCCTAAACAGGAATTACTGTGGAAAGCAACTGATATTTCCGTCTATCTAACGAAGCATTGCAGATAAGGTTGCAATCCATAATTTAGAACAAATACGGCTCCAAAAATACTGGAGAAATTCCCTAGGAAACACAATTATTTTCTCTTGGATTATTGAATTTCTTTTCACAAAGATGCATGGTGTAGGCTGAATATAAGATCATATTCACATGTCAGCAATTGCTCTTCACTCACTCTTCAGAGTGCAGCCCTTTTCTTAGAAAAGAGAGAAATGGCCTGGCAATAATGACATCAACCCATCCCCAGGTGCTGCATATGGTTACAGGCTCTGCATTCAGATCCTGTAGTGGTGGGTACAGGTACTCTCATCCTCACATGACTGAGTATACAGGAGCCCTGCAGGACAGCACCGAACAAGAGCAGCTAGCATTACTGTTCTGCAAGTGCAGGTGACAGACAGACAAAGCCTGCTGCAAGAGCACAGGATATCATTAATGTCTTAGACCCCATTTCCCTTTCCTAAACAGGACCTTAGCCCTGATAATGCCTCACATCATGCCTACATCTAGCTTCTATAGTCTAGCAGGAATACACAGCATACTGACATACTGATAAACCACTCAAAATATTTCTCTCAAGAGTCTGTCTGCCCAGTCCCTCAAGTTATATTCAAGTACAAAGAAGAAGAAAAAGAAAGAGAAAGAAAGGAAGGAACGGAGGGAGGGAGGGAAGCAGGGAGGGAGGGAGGGAGGGAGGGAGGGAGGGAGGGAGGGAGGGAGGGAGAAAAGAAAGAAATACAGACAGACAAAAAGGAAAAGAAAAACAAGAAGACAAAACAGAAGAAACCAATCCCAGGTCACACAAGTTTAAGAACTGTGGTGTCCTGTGTGACTGTCAAGAGAAGCCAGGCAATGCAGCAGACTCTGAAAGGCCATGAGAGCTCAGTCTAATGATTCTGTAGTATACTTTCACCATGGACGATTTATTCTCCCTTATTATCTCTCGGGGCCTGTGTTCATGGAGCATACACTCAAAGGCCATCTCCTGGTTTGTGAATCACTCTCCCATCCTTACCTGCTTCTGTGAGGGGGCGGGAACTTAGGTGCCAATAAAAATACTGACTTCAATCACTAAAAAGTCCTTCAAGATTATATAAACACACAGACACACACACACACACAAACCTTCAGGACATCTAAATAGTAACAAGAAAAGGAAATCAGCACATGGGTAAAACTATTAAGAGAATAGAAAAATAATGTAGGAAATGGTGTGCTGAAGACATTCTATATCTGAGATATAGAGATACAGATGTAGATGTAGATGTAGATGTAGATATAGATATAGATATATAGAATTGTAACTGCAGTGCATACAGGCCACACTATCAATCAAACTAGAGTATAAGCTTTTTGATTCTCAGAATGTATCTTCAAGGCTCCTGGAAAGTCCTTTTTAATATTTTGGACATCATTTTCTACTCTACTATGGATCACTATTTTGCAAACATGGAAAGAAATGCATGAAATAAATTTGATTGTACATTCTTAAAACCAATATACAACATCCAGAATTATTTACAGATTCAAGTTCTCAACCCCTTATGTTTCCATACTCCATGGTGCTTTATGTAATCACAAATGCTGGGAAAATAGCATTTCTTTTTAAAAATATTACACTGTTAATCTTCTTGCAAGAAACTGATAACCATTTCATGAATTTTATGCTGCTGTTATGTCGTTATTTCAACATGTCAGGAGAATGTTTCCAAGCACAGTTGGGAAACAGCTGTGAACTGGTCCATAAATGCTAAGGTGACTAAGACATCAAGAGGCTGTACTTACCTAGTGATGCCTCCAGGAGAAACACCAAGCATTTGCATATTGAAGCAACATGAGCAGGATCTGGCTAACTGGCTGGCAGCCCATTAGGATGCCTCAGTGGCATCCAGTTTCTTTCTTTCTTTTTAAGACTTGTTTATTTTTTGTGTATACAGTATTGTACCTGCATATACATTTTCTTGCCAGAAAGGGCGCCAGATCTTACTATAGATGGTTGCAAGCCACCATGTGGTTGCTGGGAATTGAACTCAGGACCTCTGGAAGATTAGCCAGTGCTCTTAACCTCTAAGCCATCTCTCCACCCCCCACAATCCAGTTTCAAAGATAAGAAAATGTGTTTCAGGATCAGTGATATCTATCCACAGGCCACAATGCATTTTCCCTAGACCACTTGTTAAAATGAATTTGAGACACAAGTCACATATTACAAAATGCTCTAATGTTTAAGTATGGAATTCAGTGGTCTGGAGTTGTGCAATGCTCATAATTTTCATCTGCTTGCACTCCTCACAATCCCTCAACACCATTTCCTCTCCGCACTATCCTACTTCAGTCCTAAGCATAGTCTAACCTATTTTCTCTATAAATTTTCCAATGCAAGACATCTCATATAAATATGATCATACAATATGTGGGTTTTGGTAAATGGCTTTTCTCAGGAATATGTTTTCAAGATTTACACACACTATGTCATGTAATCAGTACTTCATTCTTTTTTATGTCTGAATAATATTCCATTATTTGGATATACCCCAATTTGTTTATACCTTCACTGATGAATACATATTTGAGTTCTATCCACTTTGTGGCTTTTATAACTAACATTGCTGTGTAAGAAATTTTGTGTAGACATGTTTTCAATTCTTTTGGATATATAAAAGCATGAAATTCCTAGGTTAAAAATAGGAACCCAGGAAAAATATAATAAAAAAAATCATGATGTTGGAGGTCAGGATAAAAGGTGACTAGTTAAAGCTTTTGTACAAATAATTAGAGTAATTTCACCTGCATCTCCAAACATCTCTTTCTTTTTCCATGTACTGTAAGTGGCTCCAATGTTACTTCTTCCTTATATGTCTCTAAGTGTTCTGACATTCACATCCTACTTTGGAACCTCAGTACACTTGTACTCTGGTACACATGTGACATCCAGTTCTGAATAAAAGTGAAGCTAAGGCAGGTAAGTATAGTGTTCTAATTTAAAGCCACAACAAACTTGCAAGATATTTACTTTATATCCTTCTTAAGAACAGAGAACATGCTGTGTGAAAATTACAATGGAATTGGGCAGGCATACCAACTAAAAGCATTTCCAGATGGCAAGGAATTCATTGAAACAAGAATTATAGAAGTATATTCAAAGCAATATTCTTTCTTTGATAATTTAGAGGCAGCCATGATAACCACCATTTGTACATGACAGTCATATGAAATAATAAACCTTGCTAGCTATAAACATTACCAAATTCTGACACTATTGATTTATTATGTCTAACAGTGACATCAAACCAAACAACTGACAGAAACAATGTTACTGCTTTAAGAGCAGTTTGTCAACGATTAATACTGCCAAACGGGGTTTAGTTTTATGCGGGGACCGCTTGTCTAGCAGTTGTCAATCCAACCAAAAATGACTACTGCCACACGTCTGCTAACACAGGCCCGAGGCGCCGCTCCGTTAGCCCTCATTACCCTGATCACTGCAAATACAGACGCAAGGCCAGTCCCTATTTAATATGCATGTTAATTATGCAAATTATTAATTGGGCTGGTGCTTGAGGACTTGTGTTTATGCCCAGATTAGAGTCAATAACTGTATCACACAGCATTTTAAGCCTGGCCTTTGACAGAAAGAATGCTGTGCAGAAAGCAACATTTTTCTCATCCTTGTCTGCTTCAGAGCACAAGCTTTGCACACAAGAAGGCCTCACTGGGGACACAAAGGCCACAGAATATACCTTTTAGAGGTATATTTATTTGTTAATATTCTCACCTGATGCTGTTCATAATTATTTATAGCATTCATTAAATTACTTTACCAAGTCCACTGTTTCTATAGGGAAAATATTGAATGTACTAAGCATTAAAATATATTTTTATAGTTATTTTTTCCAATAAAGCTAAGGTTTGGTCCTATTTATATTATATGTCCATAAAAATTGTATGATATGATATTATGCTGTAAATTTTTTAACTTAAAAAAATCATATAGATTTAAGCCTCCAAAGATAGAGTAAAGCTATAAGGCTTTTCCAATTAAAATTTACAGCAGACAATGTTGTAAATTTTATACAGTTGTAATGCTTGCTGCGGTTGTACTGAAATGGGAACTATTGATCAGTATGATTTCCCAGGATACATGAGGGGAACAAGGTACTACACAAACAGAAACAAAACTTTCATTTGTAAAGCTTTCTATTAGACTTTACTGCCCTCATTTGGTTCTAGATGCATCCATCTAAACGGGGGGAAGTGGCATGCTCCCCACAGAATTACAACAAAAATAAAAACGAACATACCACCAAAACAAAACAAAAAACAAAATGAAAGGAGACCCACACAATCTATCAGAAGCAATACTATCTCACAGTAAAGAGTGGTTTTATATACTATTTAAAATGGCCTCTATAATTTGATGAGATTTGTCTTCTGAAGGAACTGGGGTGAGGGTGGATTTTTTTAAAGAAAAAAACTTGACCTTGAAAGCAAAGCAAACCAAGATCAATTAGAATACTGAAATGCATGTGCCAGCAGGAGCCCAGAGCTACTAAAAGCTGTTTATATGAATATTAAAGTGCCTTAGACATTTTGATGTGTTTATAAATTTTATTGGCATAAGCAAAATGAAAATTTTCAGTCATTTCAAAAATATATAATAAAAGCATCATAGGCTTGATTATTAAATGAAAACAGTGAAGTTATACCTTCTTGAACTGATTTCAGAGAAACAGAACTAACGATCTGACCCACTGTGCCTGTTCAGCTGAGGACCCACTGTGTTCAGGAGTACAGCACAGGCTTGCTGAGGGCACCTCACTCTTCCTGGCTATATCATATAGCACGAGTCAACCATGGAGTCCTTGGCAGGTGACTGACTGAAGGAATCAAAACCACTGAAAGACCAAATTCATGTCAAAAGTACTTTATGATGCTTGGCCACAAAGATAAAACTAAAGGGCCTTTCTCTGGCTTAATCATTCATGCTAATACAGCCTAATTTACTGATGACAAAAAATATCGACATACCAAGGAACCATTTTTCCTGGTCCCTTTCACTAACACATTTGTGAACAGATACTATGTATATTTTTCTCAATCAGAAACTAAACCTCAGAAAAGTCTCATGACCAGTCCAAACTCTTAACTATAATAAGCAGCAAAACTGGGAGTCTGGAACCAAGGCAGTGCAAAACCAGACTACGTTCAGGCTTACATGCTGTGAGAATAAGCTAGCATGGTTGTGAACTAGAGAAGGAAGCCAGCAGAGATGGAGCTAGTTTGTCTGGCCGTCTGACTCAGGTGAAGCAGCTGAGATTATCTAAATCAGGTGACCCAGCACATTCATCCAACACCTCCACTATGCATTTGGGAGGAAGGATATTCATGTCTAAACTGGGAGTTGGTGGTGGTGGTTTTGCCAATGAAATTTAAAAGGCAATTATCTGGGAATCAAAGGCTATCTGAAAAGTAGAAATTTCAATATTAAAAACAAATTCATTCTAGTCATAGTCGAACATGCCTGTAATAAAAGCTACTTGGGTGGTACAAGCCAGCCTGGGTGGCAAGAACTTTGTCTCAGAAAAATACAAATAAAAAAAATTCATAGAACTAAATGGCAGGAGCAAGTGCCATATAAAGCTCTCATCACTACCATCAAATGTAAGGGGTGTGTGTGTGTGTGTGTGTGTGTGTGTGTGTGTGTGTGTGTGTGTGTGCGCGCGCGCGTGTGTGTGTGTGTGTTAGTGATGATTGTGCATGAAAACAGCCAATTAATGTTCTATGTATAAATAAATGTTTTCTTGTTAGTGTCAACTTATTAATTAACATTAAGCATTAAACTATCTGCTCTAAAATACAGCTCATGGTTTCTTTGTTGTTGTTGTTGTTGTTGTTGTTGTTGTTTTTTGGCTTTTTGAGACAGGGTTTCTCTGTAGCTTTGGAGGCTGTCCTGGAACTCACTTTGTAGACCAGGCTGGCCTCGAACTCACAGAGATCCACCTGCCTCTGCCTCCCAAGTGCTGGGATTAAAGGCGTGCGCCACCAACGCCTGGCTCAGCTCATGGTTTTAACACCATATACACACTCTTTTAAGTTTTGATGACTCATAGGTAACTCAAAAAGCTTAGGTAACTGAGAAGAATTTATTCACAACCACAAAAAAACATAAAAGGTCCAAAAAGAAAATGGATAACACATAAATTCAAATGATCTTAGATTTTCTTAAATTATAGTTATGGAGTGTGGGGGGGTATTGTGTACATAAGGTCAGGGAAGTTTGCAGGAGCTGACTCCTTCTGCCATGTTACTCACTAAAACATCGTACTGCTAATGATCTCAACTTTTAAATAGAACTATTTAATCTTTTACCTGGGTGATTATCATTTCCCAACTTTAATTGGACACTGAAATTTTGTATTATTAAATCTTGCATCTGGATTAATTTGAAGAAAGTGTTTCCTTTCCTACCTAAAGGGACTAAAGAATCAGAGTTTTCAGGGCACCTGTGGAATCTAGGGCTTGTTGCAGTCAGCACATTCTAAATAAATGTGCATTTCCAGTAGATGAATGGCATTTATATTTTTTAAAAAGTAATTATGCTTTAAAAATGTGGGGCTTGCGTTGTTTGGGGTCTTGGTTCTCTTGACAATAGTTCCTATGGAAAAAGAAACGCTGGAATGGAAGCATACCTGGAAAACTGTGGGTAACTACTGAAACGTCTCAATATTATTTTTAACAGTTACTTTTTTAAGTTAAATAATTTTGAGGTATGGGAATACAGCTGGAGCAGAAAACAGACATGGTGGAAGCCATGACTTTCGGGAGTTCCTGCACATTGTATAGCATGCACAAACAAGCTGACCCCACAGGAAAGTCCAGAGGATGGGAGGGGATGACAGGAAAGAATTCAGATTTGTGAAAGATAAGCATATTTTTTATGAACTGTTGACTCAAAAACCCACTAAAAATAAAAGCAATCCTTACCTGAAGTATTAGGTATGCACCAATGGCCTACGTGGTATGATTCACTAATTAACAAAAATATTTCATTATTATTTGCATTTACAAGTTCCTCTGGCAATTTAATTCAATCATGTAGCCACTACCAAATGCTATGTCAAAAGCAGAACAAATTTTATGGGGAAATAACTGGAAAGGGGGCAGTCTCAAAAAAAAAAGTTTTAACTATAAATTTAGCATTTCCTGAATAAAAATAGAATTTTTGTTTCATTTTTTAAATTCTAACAATGTGATAAGCTGACCGGTGCTTCAGGGACAGCGCATTAGCCAACAGCTCATCCTAAGACTATACAAAGTTCTCTAGGACACACAATGGTACTAAAAGAGCACACACTCAGTGCATAGTGACTGGGATTTCACTGCACTCTGCAGAGCTTATCCAAATCTGGTCAGCAGTTCTGACAGCCAAACGACCTATCTTTAGTACTGACCAGTTAACATGGAGAATGCAGTCATTTAGCTCACCTCCCACGGTAACTGCCCAAATAAAAACAGGTAGTGAGATGCAACATTCTATTAGAAAAGGAAGAAGAGAAATAGACAATGGATAGAACTAATCATGGGAAACGATAACAAAGACCTAGGATTCTAGCATCTGGCACTAAATGAACTTTTTTGTAAACTGAATGGCGGTTTCCAGAACTGCTCCAAGCATCATTCCTTTGCCAAGGCAGTAAACAGCTTTTATCAGCAATAATGATGGCATAATCCCCGCGAAAAGCAGAGCAACATATGGCAGCGGCCCTGCAAAAGCCACCCCAGCAGAGTAGGGGGCTTTTATTACAACGTCCACTGTGGAAAATCTGCCAGACAGCTTCTCTTTTTTCTCTCCTTCCCTCTTTATTATTTGTTTTTAAACAGGTTATCATCTTCTCTAAACTGATTATCACATTTAGGGATTTCAAACTGACTCCTTTTTCTTAAACACATTCAGAGACACACACAAAAAGCATGTCACATCAAATGATGGATAGTAAAATAAAATGGAGTTGCCAATTTTGAAAAGGCATTAAAATGGTTTTTAGATCTCTAAAGTTTGAAACAAATGCCTATAATTGCAGTGCTTCTATTAGCATCAAACACTCTGACATATACATGAACACCCAAGAAATAAATGCTTTCATTGACTAGGAACAGGGAGTAAGGAATTTGGGTATATAAAGGTAACAGAAACAGAACACTACCATATAGCAGATCAGGATTGAAGTACAGAAAACTACAAAGAAACAATCTATAAATGATCCTAGTCTAATTTGCTATGTATTACGTCACACCTCATAATATATAGCTATGATCTAAATGATCACAGTGAAGTATATTTTAGTTGAACATACTGTTTATCAATAAAATTGTAAAAGAGGGTACTCCTATAAAATATCTGCAAATGGCCTGTGGTGTGGACTAATGAAGCATAAATCCCACATGGGTTTGCAGGAACAGAACCTATTTTCACTGATAATCAATGGCTGGCCTATTTTTACCTGAGCTCTTGATCTGTTGTAATACTTTAAATATACTCTTAGCAATGAAAATACAACTTTAATTCAGATTTTAAATGTTATAATGAACATATCTGAAAAATGAGCTTAGCAACTGAAAGGGTATTTATTGTGTCCTGTACATTTAACATCTTACACATTTAGCTAAATGCAAACCTTTGTGTACGTCTAGCAAACTTGTCAGATGATAGAGCATCAAGGAAAAAGTAAAAGAATGTTAATATTTTTGACATCTTTACCCATAAGTATTTTTCAGGCTGAAAGATGTATCTAATAGCTCCACTCAGTGATGTGCACTACAGTTTACCACAGTGTCTATATTTCTGTTGTCAGTTTTACAGTATCTCCCTTCATTAAACCTATCAAGCTTTCCTTTTGATCATGCAACCAAGGCCAGAAGACAGATCTCTTCCTGGAACAGAGCGGTCTGCCAAGTCTTTCACAAGACCAGCTTAACCTCCCTATTGATTTTCTCAACAGTGCAGCCATTCATTGTTTGTGACATTTGGCTGTCGGCTCTTTAACACCCTTCAACCAAATCAATTTCATATTTTTGTCAATGCTCTGCAAGAGGATGACTAAAACTACAAAGACACTTCACACAATTTAAAATGCAGATTTTCCTCAGTTATACTTTTACTTTATATAAGGCTTCTAAAACCTAGTTCTTGTCCTAATTTATATTCCTGCAAAAAAGGTATAAAGCTTTGAAAATTGTAATTTTCCAACAATCCTGATCTTATGCTTACTGTCTTTTTAAATATTTAATTTTTAACATAAATTAATATTCATTTCTATCACAAATTACTTTCTCTAGAAGAGAAATAATGTTCCTATGGATTTGAACATTTAAATAATATGTAAGGAACACTGGAAGGTAATATACACAATATCATCATTACTAAAGGCAACTATGAATCTAAACTTGTAATGCGCTTAAGACTAAACACCACAGACTGCCTTCTGCTGCCAATGCAAAAACTCCTCCTGACATCAGTTAGAACAACATGTAAAAAATCAAAGATACATATGTTCCAAATCGTGCCAAACCTCCCATCGTTCAGCAAATTCTGTAGGCTCTCATGGAAAGCAATGGGAACAAAACCTAAAGGAAGTTGGCATTTTCTCCTTATTTTTGATAGTAAATTTTAAATTATTATTTAAAATACTAATTTCTATAATGTATTTATTGTTAATTATAAAAGTAATGGTAAAGATCTTTGAAATACGTTAGTGATTCATTTAATGTATATTTTAAAAAGTGAGCCAATGCACTCATATATGTATTTTAGACAGGGCAAAGGAGTACCAGCCTACGATCCATACTGCTAGAGAAAGAAACAAGGAGGACCCTAACAGAGACAGACATACAAGGTACCTCAGAGAAGGGGAAAGGGACAAGATCGCCTAAGCTAATTGGGAGCATGGGGGAGAAGAGGAGGGGAAAGGAGGAGAGGAGAGAGCAGGAAGATCAAGTCAGGAGAAGAATAGAGGAGTGCAAGAAAAGAGATACCATAACAGATGGAGCCATTATAGGTTTAAAGAGAAATCTGGCACTAGGGAAATGTTCAGAGATTTACAAGATTGACCCCAACTAATAATCTAAGCAATAGTTAGAAGCTACCTTAAATGCCCTTCTCCAATAATGAGATTGATGACTATCTTATATGCCATCCTAGAGCCTTCATCCAGTAGCTGATGGAAGCAGAAGCAGACACCCACAGCTAAACACTGAGCTGAACTCTGGAATCCAGTTGCAGAGAGGGAGGAATGATGAGGAAAGGGTTCAAGACCAGGCTGGAGAAACCCACAGACACAGCTGACCGGAACAACGGGTTGCTCATGGACCCCAGACTGATAGCTGGGAAACCAGCATAGGACTGTTCCAGACCCCCTGAATGAGGATGTCAGTTTGGAGGTCTGGTTAATCTATAGGGCCTCTGGTAGTAGATCAGTATTTATCCCTAGTGTACAAATGGACTTTGGGAGCCCACTCCACGTAGAGGGATAATCTCTAAGCCTAGACACACAGGAGAGGGTCTAGGCCCTGCTCCAAATGATATAACAGACTTTGAAGATCCCCCATGGAAGGCCTCACCCTCTCTGGGGAGCAGACAGGGGATGAGATAGGGGGTCAGTGAGGGGCAGGGGAGGAGGGGAGGGAAAGGTAATTGGGATTGACATGTAAAACAAACTTGTTTCTAATTTAAATTTTTAAAAAGGGGAAAATTATTTTAAAATAAGAATAGTACATGAATGGCCTGGAAAAAAAAAGTGAGCCAATGAATGACTCATGGAAAAACCTGATGACATCTTTGAAGACATTACATATTACACATATGCATATAATATATAATTCTCCAAAAATATAACAGTAACAAATGCAAAGTTCATCAGCACATTAGTAAATGTTCCAAAAGTACCCTAACATAGCTGTGTTGCACAATAAGTAAAAATTAAGAAATTGCAAAAACAATGTTCTTAGCAGAGAGAAAAGCTCATTTAGTACACTGCAAGGCAGTAAGTAGCCTGGGCAAAACAGAAGAACTGGCACCTACAAAAGCAGCTTTAAGTGCAAAGCACTGGTCTCTTACATCTGAACCCATATAGAGACAATAAACTGACAATTCAAATAGCTAGCAGCCTTCAGAGAATAGGACATACATAGATTGTTGTCAACAAATACATATAATTATATTTTGTCAAATCTAAGACACTATAAGTAGTAAGACTTACCAGGATCTTATACACTTTTGTGAAAAAAGAAAATCACACCTGTGATCCCAGCACTTGGGAGGCTGAGGCAGTATGATAGCCACAAATTCAAGGGCAGGTTGGGCTATAGAGTCAATTTCAGGACAGCCTAGGCTACAAAATGATTCATTCTCTCTCTCTCTCTCTCTCTCTCTCTCTCTCTCTCTCTCTCTCTCTCTCTCTCTCTCTCTCTCTCTCTTCTCTTCTCTTTCTCTCTCCTCTCTCTCTCACACATACTGTGAGTTCTTCATGTGTGCAACTTTTAATTGTGTACATTAAATATTGTGACATAGCACTTTAAGTTACTTGAGGGCATCAGCATGACCCTCTTCTCCTAACAAACTGACTCCCACACTATCTTCTCACTCTTTGTGGCTATGCAGAAAAAGTACAGCACACTAAATATAGCACACAGAAGAAAACCAGAGTCTGGAAATTCAACAACTCAGTCTAAAGCACATTCTCCACTGTGATGAGAAGAAATCCTTTGTAATTAGGATAGGTGTTTGAAAAACACTCAGCTACTCACTCATTAGTTTCATTATCCTGGGAAAGCTGGTTAATATCTCTAAGCCTCAGTTTTCTTCACTGGTGAAAATCAAAGTTCTAGCATACCTCAAGTCCCTATGAGAATTAATAAGTTGAATGAGGCCATCACAATTCTTAAAACAATCAACACTGCACATGCGTTCAACAAACCTTTCTGTCCTTTTTTTTTTTCTGGGTATGACATCTTACCTTAAAACCACATAAAAGCTAATGGACACTTGACTACAGAGCCTGTCTTTACACATACACAGAACATTGCTGATGGCCCTTTGTAAATCATTACACATGTCAAAGAAGAGTTCCTGTTTGTTCGCTGTTGTGTATTTAGAATCTAGAACAAAGCCTAGCAAATAAGTACTCAGAAAACTTTATTTCTGAACATACTAAAATTTAATATAATAGAAACTCAATGAGGAAAATGTATTAAACTGTTATTTTTCTTCCATCTCTTCCATAATGTTGACTTTGTAGAAATAATCGATTATCAACATTCTAATTAATTCAACTGTTTTTAATATCTCTCAGAAAAACAGCATATTTTAAGATGTTGATGGAAAAGCTTAGCTGGTATAAGACACAACTGTTGTCTTCCTGAAAGGGGTGGGGGAAGAAATCTAAAAATTAACATCATTCAGAACAAAACCCATGAAATGTGCAAGACTTGTAATCAAGAAACAATACCAAACCAGGCCGTGCTGTACATTTATAATAATGTTAGCGGTAGGGAGGTAGGAGCAAGAGGACTGCCAGCTAGAGGCCAATCTGATGCATAATGAGTGCCAGGTACACTATGGCTGTACTGTGAGACTCTCCAAATGCCCCTACCAAACTAAGTAAGAAAGAGAAAAAGACAGGAAGATGGAGATTGTACCATGAAGTCACAATGTTCAAAGTTAAACTTTGTAAGAAAATCAAATATTCATGGGAGTTTGAAATTCTATAGTCTGTGTGACACCCAAACCAGAATCAAACTGGTAGTTATTAGTTATCTGTAACAAAGGTGATCTATTTCACTCAAGGTATATCTACAGAATAAAAGACAGCCAACAAACCGGACATGAACCATCAAGTCCAATGTACTTACTAATGCTGCTCCATGCCAGGCCCTGTGTAAGGCATCTTGCAGTACAAAGATAATAAGAAACACACCTATCACAAAAACCCATTAGGGGAGATAGCACTTAATTTAGATTGCAGTGATCTATTTGTGCCTCTGCAATTACAACCACCCTACAAGTTAAATTCATGGGTTAAAAAAAAGATGGAACAAGATAGCCTACCAACGCAGATCCAGTCCCTAGGCCATATTTCATTCATTTGAACAAATGATAAGGGAGAAAGTTACTATAACACAAATATAGGCTCTTTGTGGGAAAGTTGAAAAACATGGAAAAAGCATAAGGAAGAAAAAAATTTAAAATCCTAACTCCTTCACTGAAAGCTAAGCATCATAACATAAATATTTGGTTATAAATCTTTGAATACTTTTCACCTAAATGAAAATACATGTTGGGACAAACTCTATAGATTCTATAAGTTGCTTTGTAAAATTAATATAGAATATTTCCCATGTTACTGGTCATTCTAAAACATGGCTTTGAATCATTACATTACATTCTATCATATGGTTATAGAGTAATTTGACCAAACTACCTATTGTTCAACATTCCAACGCTCCCTCATTTGTGGAACTAAGCAGGTGCTCCAACTTTAGGCCACATCCCAAACGAACTGTTTCCACTTTAATCCTATTGGAAATATTAGTGTAAAAAACACCATCAAGTAGCCAATTAGAGAAATGGGGAAGTGTGTCTTCTTACAGATAATCCCAAGTAATAATAGCATATTTCTATTTTACAGCCTCAGATAAACTAATAAATGTAAGCCTTGAGCATTAGCAGCCACCAACATTAGCAAATGGGAGAAAGAAGCAGATATCAGTACCACCTAATAATAGAAGAATGAAACACAACACGTAAAGCACTCCCACAGAAGACTGAAACCTGATTCTGACTTCACCTGTAGACCATTAGACTGCAGGAAATATAAAGAACAGAGGAAACTGTTCAAGTATGCCATGGGAAGCCTATAAAGTGTGAAGCTACAGGACAAATGACAATTTGTTCAACAACAATAAAAAGCAAGTGAAAAAGAGCATGGGTAAAATTTAATCAAAAAGACTAAAATGTAGAGGTCAATTGTGATGGGCATATTTTGTTCTCATGCTTATCCAAACTCTCTGGATATGTGATATCGAAGTATTATTGCTAATGTATTGGTATAAAAATGGATCCATGACTAAATTATGGTGCTTTTTTAATACCCTGCTTTCTTAGGCATACTTATTAAAACATGATAAGGGATGCCAGGCATTGTGATGCATGCCCCAAATCTCAGCATTTGAGAGGCAAATCTATGTGAGTTTGAGACTAACCTGGTCTCCATAGTGAGGTCTAGGCTAGCCAGGATTACACTGTAAAACCCTGTCTCAAAACAAACAAACAAAATAGTGGAAACAATATATTCTGGATTTCCTTCAAATGATATGGTAAGAAGGGCAAAGAAGGTGACAATGGGACATGATTGGTCATGAAGGTTTAGGGATCTAATGTCCTATCTTCTGTGGCATAGCTCAACATTCACAGTCAAAATTTAACACAGAAAGGAAGAAAGACAGCGGGTGTTATGATCATATACACATGTATATACATACATACATATATATGTACACACACATCCCTAATACTTCAGTATTAATCTATAAAATACTTGGTAATAAATCTTGAGGTTTTATAGAATACATTTTCTACAATGTACTAATATACACTCCTATATGCAATGTGTACAGTGTATACATTTCTTTGTAGCTTTATCAGCATTATATGTCTTCTGTGAATATATTTAACTCTTAACAAATGCTTTGATGATGTACAAAATCACTGAGCACCAGCATAAGCACAGCAGTATCCTTTATCCAGGCCTACACGTTACACATTACTGCTGAATATTTACATTCATACTTCTCTACCAAACAATAATTTCTAAAGGACAATAAAAATAAAGAAATCTTGGGCAGATAAGCCATTATTTTTGTTTGGGCCCTCTTTCCTACATAATGCTGTCAATCACTGAAATGTTCTCAACATTTAAAAAAGAATAACTATTTTCATAAGCTTTATCAGTTACATTTAGAAAACACTAATTCAGTGAAATCAGTCTCTTTCTAGTCACTGTTGACTGCAACAGTGTAGCCAAATACTACTTACACACTTATTTTTTTAACTACACCAACACTGAATATCTGTGACTATGGAAATGGATTTCAACATTTTTTATTTAATATAAATTATAGTTCTACTATTCATTCATGCTTTCTTAAGAAGTGTATTATACTATGGTACTGTAGCCCAGAAATAGCCAGGCTAATGGTGGCAATGCTCCAAATATTATATACACACATTTTAAAATCAGGGCAGACACCTGAGACATCAGCTGTCCCCAAAGCTGCCTACAACAGCTATATGCTGGTCACTCTTTCTTGTCAAGGCTGATTTATTGCCTCCTTGCTGTTCAATTTCACATTTTGTCCTCATCATATCCCTGGCTCATGATCATTCTATGCTGACCCTTGTAGGGCAGGCAGGGAATATTGATAAAACAATTATCTGTTAGCCGTTCATTTGATTTTCCATTTCAATTACGGATTGCACGAGGCAAAAGGAAAAAGATTGCATCATTGATTTTTCTACCTTACAACAGTACAGAGTTGCTTTGATGGTTATAAAATGAATGCAACTCGACCATGCTTTTAAAGGTCATATTTTTGTCTTAGTGTATTTTTTCAAAGCTTAACATATGCAACTGTACACATTCTATAAGGGGAAACTACCCTACAAACCAAGCAAAGCTAGTGCCCAGGTGAGGGGGAAAATTGTAAGTAAAAATGCTTCCGATGAGCCAATCATTTTACAGCTGCATCCACATTTCACAGTAAAAGACTTTGTGGAGAAACCTACCAGAAGGGAATTTGCATTGTTTTCTAAAAGACCTGGGTTCAAAGAACATGGCAAGGGGTTCTTTTAAATGGATTGAAGAAGAAATCACCACATCCTGCTTCTTGCCTAAAGCAGATAATAACGATAGTTTGTGCAGTTTCCATAATATGCAAGGAACAGGTTTGTTTTTTTTTTAAAGCAGAATTTTCTACTACCCATAACTATGCTTAAACCTCACCTATGTGAAAGGCTGATAATATGCTATTGTTAGTCAGTGATCCAGGACGGTCACAGCCAGAGAGAAATGGTGCTGAACCTACTAAACTTCATTACGGTTCAGCGAATGGTGCAGCTCCAGGGATGTTCACATGGCCGACCTTAGAGAAAGTTCAGCCTGTGATCAAGGTTTAGTGTGCTGGAGTAGCAACGGCACAGGAAAGGGTTTCCATTTTCTATGCCATAAGGTGCCCGTGTTGATCTTCTTAAAGCCCCAGAGTTTTCTTCCAAGACTGGATTACGCTCAGCAATTAAGGTAATGAACTAGCTGAGGTAACAGAGCATAATGAGCTCCTTTGTCCTTTGAATTCTTATGAACTCCAGTCATTCACAATAGTCTGGCATGCAAAGCTTTTTCAAACCATGTACTGCTTAAAACTATGTAAAAATGATTACTTCCATTATGTCTTCATGCTTTGACATTTTTAATTTAAACACCTGTAATATTTAAGCATACTTTTCAGAACCAAAATACCCTCTGAAAGAATGCTGGCTTAACTTCTGTAATATTTTGACATTTTATATAGTATATTTTAATGCCTGAAAAGATAATGTGATGAATCCATTACAAATATATCAAAATATGTACACCAAGGAATTCTTCCTAGTTATTTTGTTTTTAAGCACTAAAATTTTAGGAAAGGGTGGCATTCCATTATATGAGACAATGGTGTGTCTAGACACTGCTACCAGTGTTACCAGTCTGTTCACTGTGAGTCAAAAATAAAAAGAAATATGAATTATTATAGAAAATTTCTTTTAAAACAGGTTCTTTATATTTAATTTGGTTTTTTCTAACTGAAAATATTTTCTAGAAAAAGATTTTTTAATGTAGAAATTGCATTTTCTAAAATTTGAGTCACTTTCCAAAAAACCATGTGGGCACTATTTTTTACATTTCCTCAGATCTTTGCATGTTATAAACCTTCACACTGCAGATTTTGCTGCTCTCTGATCTTTCATCTTAACACATTTCCAGCCCCAAATTTCACTTCAATCTCACCTCATCTCTCCATACTACATTAACCCCTGGCAATTGCCTTCCAAATGACCCCATTAAGCTGTAATTGCCTCAGCAGGCCTGCACTTTCGCTTGTAATTCTGTACCTCTCATCTCCCAGACGTTCTCTCAGCATCATTTCATGTTCTGGCTCCCTTCACTGAGCTCAGCTTATGACCTCGCTGCACCATGGCCGAAATGACTACTAAAAGCATAACAGAGACGGAATTCCATTACTTATTTTTAAAAGTTCTCTGGTGCCCTAATGTAATATTCTTTCGGGACTGTTGTCAAGGATACCAAGCACCGGCCATTAAAACCTTTTGTTTTCCAAGGCATTCCGTCTTTTATTAATAAATAAAGATAAAGATAATGTGCATCCAGCCGGTGGAAAGTCAGAGTATGTTTGCAATTTTCTCTCTCTATTCCAACCTTATTCTGTCCACAGTGTTTTGGAAATATAGATAATAGAAAAATCCTCTTTAAAATTCTCTGTGTGCCCCATAGAATCATACCAGACCAAAATATAATATAGGTAAGAATCAATTAACATATATATCTACAGCCTGAGAACCTGTCCTTTTAAAATCTTATGTAAATTACATGCTCACATTTAAGTAATCAAATGGAAACATTTATAATATTAGTTTAGAAACAAAATTTGCAATCGCTCCATGTTAGAATGTCAATCTTTTATGGGCAAATGAAATTCCCAATAGACAGGCTCAGAACAGTAGGACCATATAACAAGGAAACCTTATTAAATTCCCACTACTAGGTCTGCAGTACTTTAAGACCAGCATTTACAGAGAAAACGGGCCGGGGGGGGGGGAAGCTTAATATTTTAGAATTGGGGAAACAAGTAAATCGATCAAACAAAACCAAAAAGTGAAAATGTCCAATTACCTTATCATTTAAGTCAAGGATAGGCTCAATAAAATTCAGTACAAAGCCAGAGCTGACATAAAATGGAAGTTTTTTATGGGTTTTATGCACAAGATAAACTCTTTTTTCTATAAACCAAAAATGAAGATTCGTATCACATTTGAAACAAATTCTAAATAAAATCTATCAGGTTCTGATATATATAAAACAAGGAATAAGATATCAGCAAAAAAAAAAAGGCCTTCACAAAAACAATCTAATGACAAAGGTCAAATGGGAAGAAGAGTCCACAGAATCCTGCAGGATAAGGCAGGCAGGCAGGCTCCAAATGGCAGTTTGCATGCAAAAGAACTTGGGACAAGTTACCCATGATTTGGGGTAATATTGGCCTCTTGTACCTTAAACGTCAACTGTTCTGGTCAAATATTAGACAACATTCAATGCAAAATGAAAATCTCTCCTCACTGCAAGGCTGAGAGAAACTGGATGCAAAGGGGAGGAGGGATTCTTGTATGCATGTAATAGTTCAGAAAACTGATACAATGTCAACACAAGTGTGTTTTACAATAAAGTCAGGTGTCAGAGCCAGAATGGATTCACTGTCTCTACAGGCCAGAGCATAGCCACTGTTGCCTAGAACTGAGTAAAGTTGTCAGTAGAACTGATGTTTAGCTTCAGTATGAAGGCCTGAAAGAGAAGAGTTAGCATGAGAAAAACTCACTGAAACAACTTTTTGAAGTATATTTCTAACCCCCATCTTAAGGAGGCCAGTTACCTCATCATTTGAAGGCAAAAGATAAATTACACAGCATCAAAACACAAAGATATAAATGAAAGTTTTCAAAATTAGAGATATGCTATCAGAAAATGTACATTCCATGAACTATCAACATCTCACAAGATCACCTACAAATTCTTCATTTACATCTCTGTGAAGACTGCAACAAAAAACGTCCCTGAAAGCAGAAAACACCATGTGTGGAAGAACATTACTGAAATGCACTTAGGAGGCTGGCAGAACAAACACCCCAAGTTCAAGGTCAGCCTGGTCTTCATAGTGAAAGCTTGTTTCAAAAATAATTGATTGATTGATTGGTTTTTTAAAGGCCATAAGGTCAAGTTATTTATACTTCTCTTGGCAAAGAACTAGCTATACAGCAGCTCACTGCAGCATTCTTCTGAATAAACTTCAATATCCAAAACAGTTAAGAGATCCACGCACTCTTCCTGGATTTTTTTTTTTAACCAGGACAAGCAATTCTGCCTACAATTAAGTAGGCACATTCCTTCTGATGGCATTCTGAACAAAAGCTGGTTCTAGGCCCTGCAAGCTCAAGACCAAAACAAGGGATGCAATAGTAGAGCCAGATGATAGAGATTTCTTTTCTTGTCTTCCATGTCACATACAAATGAAGGTAAGAATTCAGGGGTGAAACAGCAAAGAGGAAGAAAAGTAGAGTGGCTATAAATGTCCTGTTCCAACAGGCATGCACATAAAACCTGGCCATGCCTCTAGTGCCTCCATTGAAAAAGCACAGTAAGTAAGGAGGGGTGCTGGATTAGTACAAGTGCTTTTCCTCCTTCCTTAAACCCAAGCACTGCCAAGGCTCAATTTTAAAACCTTGTCACAGAGACTAATTGACCGGCATTCACCTAATTACACCAATAATTTAGGATCTTCAGCTATGGGGTTTATGAGTCAGAAGGACCTTGGTAACAAGTCTAAACCCAACCACTCAGTGACTCTGACCTAGGCCAATTTTTTAGACCTCTTTGGACATTAGTTTCTTCATCTGAAAAACAAATATAACTTACTTTAATGGATACATACAAAGGGCTATCACAGTCTCTAAGCAATAATATATTTAGAACCTCTAGAAGAACCTACTACACTGAATGGCAGAAATCAAAAGGCTTGCAACTCTCTGGATCCAATAACAAAACAGAAACACTCTGAACAACTTCAGCAAAGATTCCACAAAGGAAACAGACTGGTTCAAAACCTTGTCACACTCCATTCAAAATGTCCCTTTCATATCAATTCAATCAAAATAAGATACAAAAGAAAGAAGGACAAAGAAATAGCCCTGTGATATAAATATTTTCAGTCTTTGCCCATGAACTCACACATACATATAACCTCCCAAAGGGTGGAAAAATACAATTTAATGCATGCTTTAAGTTAAAAAAATCTCAATGTTGAAAGATACAACTACTAGTCCTACAAAATTACAGACAATGTACTTGGAATGTCAGAGTTTTTAAAAATGACTATTTCTTTTTAAAAAGATGAAAAAATATCACCCAAAGGTTTAGCCATTGCTAAGAGATCATATGCATATTGGGAGTCACTAATAAACCTCTGGTAGCAAACACAAGTCATAATATAAAAAGGCACAGAAGAAAGGTCAGGAAAATGTATTATCTGCTATTCACACTACCAGCTGCTGAAATGCCAACTCGTGAGGTAGAGCAGTGTTTGAATTTGGCCAGATTACTACTGAACAAAAGCATGGTAAGTGGCACTGGAAGCAAAACAGACGCACTGCCAATGCAAAACGTACAAACAAAGGGAACGTAGGTGTACATGTGAGCATACACTTACATGCTTATAGATGCACATGTATATGAACACATGCATGCATACACACACATACATACACATGCATCTACATGTAAATACACACACAAGCTCATATACATATCAGTGGTTTTCAACCCTTTAATACAGTTCCTCATGTTGTGGCAACCCCCAAACATAAAATTATTTTCTGGCTACTTCATAACTATAATTTTGCTACTGTTAATAAATTGTAATATAAATATCTGATATGCAGGATATCTGATATGGGACCCCAAAGGGGTCACAATGCACAGAGTGAAAACCACTACATATACATGAACACACATAAATGCACATATACACACATACACATATACCCACATGCATATACATCCCCTATTCTGCATATTTTCTTTTACTACAAAGTTGTTTCCATCTACAGAAAATTCCCTTGAAGACAGTTTAAAACTAGCATAATAGAAGACAAGTGTCAATTATTTATCTTCAGTATTTTCTTAACTACTTAAGATAAAAGACCAAAGGCCAGACCCGTGAACACAAAAAGCATAAAAACAATCCGTCTGCTGACGCTTTTATTTACAGAGTCATCTAAATGGTCCACTGTCCAAACTGCTCCCCACAGCCCAGAAATAAGCACCACACAATTGACAGATTACAGAATACTGTAAAGACTTTGCTTTACACTAGGAATTTTATGCTAGCAAAATACTTCAAAATGGAGTGTGAATGCATGAGATGTCAGGGGTTTATTAGCTCAGTTCCAAACACAGGAAGGCTACTGGGAGGGTCTTAGAACACCTAAGCATCACACACCAACCTTATCTCTCTTTCTCCCTGTCCTTATTCTTTCATTTCTTAATGTCCATACAATGTATATACTTTGATTGCCTACTGTTATCCAAAACTAACATTCAAACATCTCAACTACCCAGACTCAGCAGAACTTGCATGCTTTCTGGTTTTCCAGTTTGTAACCTCTCCATAAATCTGGGCTTTTGTCTCTCCTTGGCCCACATGAAATCTCTCTAGCATTCACAGTGAAGAAGCTATTTCACTTCATCCAGCACAATTGCTGTTCACACCTAAGTGCTAAGTGGTGCTTGCCCACAATTCCAACCCTTCCTTCACTTCTATAATCTCATTTCCCATGAATTATTCTCAATCTCATGTTCTGGCAAATAAAGAATCAAAATTAAAGTTTACACTTGCTGAGTATCTACTTCAAGAGTGGCCAGTATATATTCCTCATCAATGCACTTGGCCACACTGAAGTTTGACACGAAGGTCAGAGGCAAATGGAATATACATTACCCACTGTTCAACCGCCACATTCTGCTTGCTTTCTTTTGTTGAGATAAGCTCTGGTTACATAGCTCAGGTTGACTTCAAACTCCTGACCCCCCCCCCATCTCAACCACCTGAGTGCTAGGACTAAGGTATATGCCACTGTACATAGCTTTCTTTCTTTTTAATCCCATTCCAGTTGAAGTGCCCTATAAAAGACTTTAATATATTCACTCTATTGACTTGAGTGAGTCACAGGTTTTCTGAATTTAAGTACACTCCACTTTTCTAAATTTTATTTAGGTGTGAGCCTGTTTGACTACATGCATGCAGGTATTGGCAAAGACCAAAAGGAGGTATCAAATCCCCTGGAACTAGAGTGACACAGTTGTGAGACAGGGATGCAGGGAACCAAATCTAGACCCTCTCTGCAAGAGCAGGAAGTGCTCTTAACCACTGCGCCATCTCTCCAACTAGATTCTTGAAGCCTACAATGCATGGGACTAAATATCCACTTCAACTCTCATTATTAGTGGTGCTGGCCAATTGTGCCTCCATGTACAAGACACGTGACTGTGCACTTCAGTGCATGATTTCATTCAGTCCTCACAGCTACTGAGTAAGGCAGACATTCTAATTGTCTACATTTTAAAAATTCAAACTGAGACACTTGGCTAGAAGAGTATCCTAGCCAAGAAATAGAGTACCTGATATCCAAATCCAAACTCACATTCTGAACAAATCTCTAGAGTATTAACTATACCAAAAGAGCCATCTTAACTTAACTTGTTGCCTTTACTTTTTCCCTTTCCCTTGTTAAAAACAAATAAATTTCATAGATATATATATATGATCATCCCTAGAAATTCTAACATCTTCCTCAAAAAAATTGCCTTTCTACCTTCAAAATTCTACTTTATCTTCTTTGGTTATATGAAATTCTAGTTGATTTTATAAAACTTTCCTAGATGAGCACCACAAATTCTGCTTTGGACCTATACAATCTCAGCCCCCATCTTGGCCTGTGCTCTCTCCAAATGCATTGTACTTTTGTCTATCCTCATCTATGGGTATTTTTGTTACTTGATATTAACAGAAACAGGTTTCATATGATACAGAGCAAAGAACAAATCTGACACACTAACAATCAACTAACCATTATATTTCTGGAGAGATTTTTTTCATATCTTCCTATGATAGCCCATTCACAATCCAAATACTCTTGCCTCCCTGAGCTGCTGCTGATACCAAGGAGCTGCAAATTAAATGACTACAAAGAAGAGGCCGTTTGTACTTTAGTGTAGCAATGGATCACATGGCTTTGCAAAGATCTTTGCTTAATATGTGAGAGCCCAACCTGATGGCACTCATCTTTAATCCCAGCACTTAAGAGGAAGAAGCAGGTGGATATCTTGTGAACTCGGGACCAACCTTCTATAATTCCAGACCAGCCAGGGCTACATAGCAAGACCTTGTCTTTAAAAAAGTAAAACAAAGTGACAGCAAGAAATTTGTCTAAAGCGATCTTAGAAGTATCAGGAAAAGAAAAGAAAAATATTACAATACCAAACACATGGCATTGACAATTAACATGTGTCCATCCATTGTTTGAATGGGCCACTGCCAACCTATAATCAACTGTTGGCAGTCATCTTTGGGAGAAATTTACCAAAAAGAAAAAGAAAAAAAGACAATGAAGACTCTTGAGCTCTAACTGGGAAAATAAAGAAGAGTTCAAAATGTCCTTCACTAACTTCAATTATTATCATTTAGATTTCCTCTTTAAAGTATAGCTTCATCCTAACATTCCTAATACAAAGTTATACTGCTTAGCCTGCAAAATTTACGACTTTCCGCCGGGCGGTGGTGGCGCACACCTTTAATCCCAGCACTCGGGAGGCAGAGGCAGGCGGATCTCTGTGAGTTCGAGGCCAGGCTGGACCGACAGCCTCCAAAACAATACAGAGAAACCCTGTCTCGTAAAAACCAAAAAAAAAAAAAAAATTTACAACTTTCCTATTCCTGCCCCCCAAACAATTGTTCTGCTGCAGAGGCCAAGAGTGTCACATGGACTGTGTAGCTCTCTGAAGGTGCCTTCTTTACTGATGATCATCCCTGCTGAACACGCATGGAATGTCTGTACTACCTTATGCCCTGCCTTTCTGACTAAGCATATTCTGAAAACTGGCTCTACACTGGTGCTTGCAGTCTCCTTTCCACAGGCTCACCGTTATAACGATGAGGAAAGCCATCATTTATTTAGCTAGCCCCCAGCTAAAGAACACTTAAAACACTGCCAATCTCACACTCTTGTAACCAATGCTACAAACACCTCCAAAAACAGTAACACTTTTCAGATTCAACCGGATATGAAAGTTAAACTTCAGATCAAAGGTTACAGGCATCTAAAATTTTGCTACATGTTGCCAAACTTCTCTAAAAGAAAGGCCTTAACACTTTACAATTCCCACCAGTGACTATTTTTGGCTTGTTAATTTGTTTGTTTAAGAAAAGGTTTCCCTGTATAGCACAAACAGGTTTGAGCCTTGAGATCTTCCTGCCTCAGCCTCCTGAGTGTTGGGATTACAGGGGTGGAACACATGTAAATTGTCAGGCTGACACTGTCACACTTGTTGATTTGAGTGGCTTTTTTTGAAATCAGTATCCTGTTTTCCTTCTGATGCTTGAGAATCAGCAGCATCTAAGTGATCAAGAGCTGGGGCTCTGCATGCACCAGGACCTGTCCTTGGCATGGGGCTATATATCACTGGGCAATGATTTCACTTCTCTGTTTCCATGTTCTCATGAGTCAAATCTAGGAAAACTTCTACCTCAATGTCAAACATTCTTGTAAAAATTACATGAACCTGTGGTGGTACACGCCTTTAATCCCAGCACTCTGACACAAAGAGGCAGTCCAGCCTCCGTGAGTACAAGGCCAGCCTGCTCTACATAGTAAGTTTCAGGCCAGTCAGTGATGCACAGTAAAGCCCTGCCACTAAATAAATATATAAATAAATAACAAAAAATTGATGAATTGATATATATGAAGTACCTAGACTCATGCACTTCACAAATGGTACTGATTTTTACCTTATTTTAAGTAAGGCTGAACCTTTTCACATACAAGTCAGAGATATTTTTATTGCCTTTTACTGTATTTTATGCCCTTTTGTCAATGTTTTATTGGACCTGGAATATAGACTGCTATAAATCATTAACAAGATCCTAACAGAAAACAAGCACAAAGACATAAATACTTCACAAAATAAAAACAGGTACTGAGGAGTATGCTCAGCAGTTAAGAGCACTTGTTCTTCTTGCAGAGGACCCAGGTTTGATTCCCAGCACTCACATGGTATCTTACAACTGTCTGAAACTCCAGGGAATCCATACCCTCTTCTGGCCTAAGTGGGCACCAGGCATGCATATGATGCACATGTAGGCAAAACACTCATACACATAAAATATTGTTTTAATTTAAATAAAATCAATTGGTGTAAAAAAAACAATTTAAGTAAAAACCAATTGATTGAAAGTAGGTCTTAGTAACCCACCAACAATACACTTTTTAAACGTGTGAAAATGGGGTGGAGAGATGATTCAGCAGGTAAGAGCATGTACTGCTTGTACAGAAGGAAGACCACAGTTCAGTTGCCAGCACACATAAGGGGCCTCACCTCCTGTAACTACAGCTCCAAAGAATCTGACACCCTCTTCTGACCTCTGCAGGCACTGCACTCATGTGAACAGAGACACACATAATTAAAACTTAATATAAATCTTTTTTAAAGTGTGGGAAAGTTAAACTTGGTGACAGGTTTCACTCGAACCTCTCCAGCTACATTTCTCAGTTTCAGCTCAAACCTCTCCTTAAACCAGAGAAATCTTTCCAGATCTCTCCCTCAAACCTACCATGGCCTAGTCAGCCTCTCATATTTTCCATGAAGAAGCTTATTTTATTCACTGATTGCGTTGGCATTTAATTGTATCATCTTTGAAGGCAGCACAATTGTCACCTAGACACACTGCTGCACATGCAATAGAATAATAATTGACTCAGAAAAAGCAAGCAACATGTATCCATTTGATGATACTGTTACAGTTAGACTGGAATTGGAACCTTCATGGGGTTCAGATAGGGATATAAAATGACACACTCATTTTGGAAAACATGTGTCAAGTTTACTGGAGATTAAGCATTAAAACTTTCATATGAACCAGCAATTCAATTCAGGAAACTGAAAATATGCCCACAAAAAATGCATGAATAAATAGTGGTCCAAATGTCCATCAAGTGATA
This sequence comes from Mesocricetus auratus, assembly GCF_017639785.1. Lineage (NCBI taxonomy): Eukaryota > Metazoa > Chordata > Mammalia > Rodentia > Cricetidae > Mesocricetus > Mesocricetus auratus. The sequence continues at coordinate 5,864,149 of NW_024429224.1, read as the reverse complement.
AAAGAATAAGTTATCAACCAATGGAAAATAACTATGTGATGAAAAGAAACTACAACATGAAGAACTATGAAAACACTGTGCTAAGAAAAGGAAGCCAACAGAAAGGTCCCACACTGTGTAAGTGCAATGATACGAAGTGGCAAGGCCAGGCAACTCCATACAATAAAGCAGTGATTGCCTAAGACTGAGTGGAGAGGAAGAACTAAAGACGACAGAAGTGACTGCTGATGAATATGGATTTCATTTGGGAGTGAAAAAGATGTACAACATGCAGATTTGTGGTGGGGACATGATCCTGTGGCTATGCTAAAATTGTAAAACACCTACTTTAAAGGCATGAACTGTACATGTATGCTAATACATCTTACTTAAGCTATCGTTGTAAAAAGTTAAGCCAAGCAAAACATAAACTGTCATGACACTTGACAATGAAGAATGGAAGTACTATCCCTTCTCTTCTGAAAGTATCCTATTTCATTCTGTCTTCACAAACAGAGATGGACTAGAAGAGTAACATATTTGCCTTATTTTCTTTTGATCAACATTCCCACACAAGTCTCATCTCTAGCAACTATGGACCTTGACCCACATGAACCCTCTTTCTGTAAGGTACAACCGTGCATCATGGGGCAGTGGTAAGATGACAGAGGTGACAAGAGACACGAGTGTTCTAATTTAGCACAGATGAATGCAGAAAGCAGGAAGACCGCATTAGAGACACACAGTGCCATTCTCGTCCTTCCTGAACACATGGGATTAATGTGTGCTCTATGACAGCCAGAATTTTAATTCTTTCATCTTTAATTATCATTCAATTTACATCATCATTATTCTCTATATTTTACACTATTGGTTCACAAAATCCCTTGTACAGTGATGCTATACTAAGTACTACTGTAGACTTAGAAAAGGTTGATTTGTGTCTTTTTTCAACACCTGCAAGCCAGACTAGAGCATCAGATCTCACTATAGACATTTGTGAGTCACAATGTGGTTGCTGGGAACTGAGCTCAGCTCTTAACTGCTGAGCCATCTCCAGTTTCTACATATATGGAACTCTGAAACAATATTTATTTTAGCAAGGTCGGCACAGTGGTATATGCCTTAAATCCTAGCACTTAGTAGGAAATCTGATTTCTGTGATATCAAGGCCAGCATAGTCAACAGTGAGTTCCAAGCCAGCCACCAATACACAGTGAGACTTTGCCTTTAAAAAACAACAACAACAAAAAAATTCTAGTCCATCACCTTAACAATTAAAAGCTGTGGTAGAGCACACTTTTAATCCTAGCACTGAGAGACAGGTGGATCTCTGTGAGTTCAAGACCAGCCTGTTCTACAAAGTAAGTTCCGGCCGGGCGTTGGTGACGCACGCCTTTAATCCTAGCACTCGGGAGGCAGAGGCAGGCGGATCTCTGTGAGTTCGAGACCAGCCTGGACTACCAAGGGAGTTCCAGGACAGCCTCCAAAGCCACAGAGAAACCCTGTCTCAAAAAAAAAAACAAAAAAAAAAAAAAGGAAGTTTCAGGACAGCCAGGACTGTTTACAAAGAGAAACCCTATCTAAAAAAAAAAAAAACCAAAAAAAAAAAAAAAAAAAAAAGGTTCTGGCTAATAAATGCAGGAAGAAACTGGAAATTTCCATATGTCAACTCCTAAGGAATTCAGTTAATTCAAGTACTGACCATGCACATATGGTAAAACTCTGAGATGGAAAAATGAGGAACAAATTTACTACCCAGCAAACATCACCATTAGTAGTAAATAGTGTTAGTTTAAGTATTGTTTTTGCAAAAAGACAACCAAGCATCTTAGGTGGTTTGATGCAACATAAATCTAATCAAGACTTAGAAAAAAATAATACTTGGGGAAATAATCAGCAATAATATCCAGAGTATGGTGCATTCCATAGGACAGTGGCCCTGAGCTCTTTAGCGGTGTGTGGGGACAAAGGGGCAGAAACAACAGGGTGGAAGTGCGTTTGCTTGAGACACTCAACAGTCACCACCATGACATACAGCAGTGCCCCTGCTGGAACCTGATTCAGATGATTCATAACTCCCCAGGAAATGCATACTTTAGGCAATCAACAAATCTAAACAGGCTTTACATATTAGAAATTAAAAGGGAGTTGCTAATTAAAGTTCTGTTAACTTTGTAAGGTGTGACAGTGAAACTTACAAAGAATATGTCTTGTTTGTAATACAGACTTCAGTATTTAAAGATGAAATGGCCTGGTGTCTCAGAGCAGCTTTAAGACATTCAAGAAAGGAAAAGTTATATGTGAAGCAAATATAAAATACAGATGGTTAAAGCTGGTGAGACGGGCTGGGCGTTGGTGGCGCACGCCTTTAATCCCAGCACTTGGAAGGCAGAGGCAGGCGGATCTCTGTGAGTTCGAGCCTCACAGAGCCTGGTCTACCGAGCGAGTTCCAGGACAGGGTCCAAAACAATACAGAGAAACCCCGTCTCGAAAAACCAAAAAAAAAAAAAAAAAAAAAAAAAAGCTGGTGATACGGGCCAGGCAGTGGTGACAAATGCCTTTAATCCCAGCACTTGGGAGGCAGAGGCCAACCTGGGCTACAGAGTGCCAGGATAAGCTCCAAAGCTACACAGAGAAACACTGTATCAAAAAAGAACAAAACAAAACAAGCAACAACAACAACAACAAAAAAATAGCTAGTGATAAGAAAGTCACAGTATTCTCTGCAGTGTATATTGAAAACTTTTATAATAAGAGGTTAAACCTACAAACTGGTAAAGAAAACAAAACACTGTGAACTCTAAAGTCAGATTTCTAGTCTGGAAGCCCAGTGCAATGGATCTGGACAAGAGGCCTGACCTTGTCAAGCAGGTCTGTTTCTGTGAGATGAGGGAAGAGACCTTCCATTTATTCAGTCTGCTTGAGACAACACGTATAGGGCAGACAAAGTGTCTAGGACATGAGGACCACAGCAAACATTATCATTAGTACTAAATAGTGTTAGTTTAAGAGGATAGCAAAGGCGCCTGAGTGGTTCTTTGTATAAAAACTGTGTTTATTTTCTGTCAAAACACTTTCCATTTTCAAATCCACATTAATACACAAATATAAACCACCTATAAATAACTACTTCTTCTTTCCTATCATTCACCTCTTTGAAAATGAATAAGCACAAACATTGCTACCCCAGTGAACACAAAGAGGGTCACACATTTGAAGTTTTGCACTGTTCTTCAATTAAACTTCACTAACCACAGGGTTAGAGCAATGGCTCAGTGGGTAAGAGTACTGGTTGATCTTCCAGGGGAGGGACATGGGTTCACTTCTCAACACAAACATGGTAGCTCACAACTATCTGTAACTACAGTTCCAAAGGGATACAACGACCTCTTCTGACCTCCACAGACATGAGGCATAAATGTGGTACATATACATGCAGGCAAAACATTCGTATACAAAAAATAAATAAAATTGTGGCCAGACAGTGGTGGCACACACCTTTAGCACCAGCACTAGGGAGGCAGAGGCAGGCAGATCTCTGTGAGTTCAAGGCCAGCCTGGTCTACAGAGTGAGTTCCAGGACAGCCAGGACTGTTACACTGAGAAACCCTGTCTCAAAAAAAAAAAAATCAAAAACAAAAACAAAACATAACAAATAAATGTATTTTAGAGATTTCATTAACCAAATGCTATTAATGTTTTATCTATAATTCTTCACAGTTAATTCTAAATGTAAGTTTTCTTTTAAAATAAAGAGCCAAAAATACACATGATGAACAGAGTGTTTCCTGGGATGTCTGAAACCCTAGATTCAATCCCCAGCACTCAATAAAAGAAGAAATACAAAAGAAATTATATAACTAACAGAAAAATCTAATAAACATACATACAAAGCAATATCTTTCCCTTTTCAACTTAAAGTTAAGATACATTTCTCTGGTTTTTAAACAAAAATAAGTGAATGTTCATATTATATTTCATGTTTTACATTACACAAAATATTCCTTTTATAAGTAAAAATTATACTGAAGTCTACAGAGCTGAGGCAACTGATAAATTTCCCTTTCACTTTTAATCAGGCTTCTTGTTGCCCGAGCTCAGCAGACAGTGACGCGAGACACTGCCTCCCAACTTCAGTTCACCTTTGCAGTTCCACAAGGGACACCGTGTCAAGATTGTTCAGCTTTTTTGATGAGTGCTGCGTGGGTAACTAATGTGTAAATGCAGATATGTATAGAGAGCACTTTTGACAGTGATATATTGCAGCTGGTTCCAGATGTCGGTAAGGGATGCTTGGCCAGGCATCTGGGGCTCCATTGCCACAGAGCAGCACCAGAACCACACCACTCCTCACACCGGGGTGCACTAATTCTCCCACTAGATTTTTCTTTAAACCTATTACTATATTCCTCTCAAAATAATACAAATATTTCTGCCGTGTAGCTCATGTTTTAAACATAAAGACTGTTTGACTTCCAAAGGTAAACTACAGAAAGAGCAGATTAAAATTTGCTGATGGTCATCTGCTATAACAAGACTTTTAACTTAACTACACCAAAACCTCAATAGGCACAGAAATTGAAAATAAATGTTGAGTTACCCACCCAGATCTGAATTCCTAAAAACAACCATTGATATGGTAAATCTATCAAAGTAAATTTAAGTTAGATAATCAAGTTTACTCTCGTTCTCTCCTGTTGCTGTCTACACACTTAACAGCTGTTTGTCATGGCCTATGCCAGCTGCCTGGACTTTAGGAAGCACATGAATTCTGAAATGACCTATTTTTCAGAACACAATCCTGAAAAAGAAGACTAACAAACATGTACATAATTGGAATTTCTGGCCCATGGACTAATGAAACACAAACAAGGTGCACACAAAAGTTTCAAGGTGAAAATGCATTATTACAGTCATGAGATAAGTGGCCTTAAACCTTTAAAATTGGTAAAGCTGCATTTTCTACATGAAAACTGTTGTAGCACAGCTCCAACATAAGCATTTGGCCTGTTGAGAATTCTTTAAAACAACCTGTCTGTCTCCCTCTTCTTTCAGTATGCAACTCCCAGCTCCAATCAGAAACAGTTGTCAGGGGATCACCTACAGCTGCATGCTCACCATGTGGTTTTGATATGAGGCATTTCTCACTGATCAAGGGGACTGCAGGAAGCATGTGTTTTATTTACCCTAGAACAAAGAAGGTGACTTACCTTTCTGATTTTCACCTCCAATCAAAGGTTTGAAAATATTTTAATAGAAATACAGGCAAACATATCCATTTGCATATTTAGAACTCTGTTTCCTTTTACTTTCTAATACGCTGAATACCTTGAATATTCTAAATATATCATAAAACTTTTAATAACTTCCTGTTATGAGTAAGTTGTTGCACTATAGCCCAAAGTCATTGTGTCTGGTCTGGTGCAACTTAATGCTAATCAAGGCTTGAGCCATTTTTACAGTTGACTAGTCATGGATCAAATTTCTTTCTAACCTTATATTTAAGTGACCAATCAGCAAAATTGTAACTAGCTTGGAACACACTGAAAATGGTGATGACATCAGCAATGTTCACACACTGATGACATTACAGGTTTTGTTATAATTACTCTCCACTGACTGAGGTTTAGTCTTGCCCTAAACAAGACAGTTTTGATTGCTCACAGATTAGTTATAAACTAAAGGTAGTTTATGAACTGCAGAACAATTGGTTTCTAACTGTTTTCTTGGCTCTGACCCCCCACCCCCTGGAAATACACTCTTAATAAACTACTAAGTCTTCTAAATAAACAAGCAGTAAACATACATGTATGTGTTTGAAAGGATTTCTACATAAGCTTTTGTTTTGTTTTGGTTTGGTTGTTTTTTTTTTTGAGACCAGGTTTCTCTGTGTAGCTTTGTAGACCAGGATGACCTTGAACTCACAGAGATCCACCTGCCTCTGTCTCTGTCTCCCAAGCGCTGGGACTAAAGGCATATGCTACCACCACCCAGCCTTCTACATAAACTATTAATTACTCTGAAATTTGGAAAACTTTGTATAGGTAACACAACCTATGAGCCATGTGTATCCCAGCCAACTGTGGATGTGACCAAAGCAAAATTATAAACTAACTTACAGACTTTTGTAATTTGTTATTGTTTTTCAAGTGGGCAGTGATGGTGTCATGTCAGAAGGCAAGATAAACACACATCTCACACAACTTGCATTTGGAAGGTCAAAAAACTGAAATCATTACCCAGTGAATATAAAGACATTTAACAAAATTACTTTTCTATTTTGTCAGTTTGTTAATAACCCCAAATAATCCCTAACATCAAAAGTACTCCCCCACAAAAAATTAAAACAAAATACAAATTACTTATAATCAGCAAAGTATTTGAAACTATTGACAACTATATCTAGCATTTAAGTATATAGAGACTAAGTTGAGTTTAAAATAAGTATATAGGAAAGGAGGTGAATTAAGTGTCTGGGTCTTGAAAATAAGTAATTCTAAAACAATGTTCTGTGCCAAACAATATGAGTGCCCATAAAGATGTCCAACCACTCTGAAAAGCAACCTGGGAGCACACAGAAAATCTGGATATTATACTCCATGATCAATGTCTAGTGTCACACCTAGGAGAAATTCTTCTACACTGTCAAGAGTATTGTTCTAGTTAGGTTTCTGCTGCTGTGATAAACATTGTGACCAGAGCAACTTGAGTTGTGAAGCATTCATTTCAGCTTGCGGCTGCAGTCCATCATGACGGGAGTCAGGGCAGGGACTCCAGGTAGGAGCCTGAAGACAGCAACTCAAGTAGAGGCCACAGAAGAGTGCTTCTTAATGCCTTGCTGCCTCGTGGCACACTCAGCCTGCTTTTAGACAAACCAGGGCCACCAGCCTAGAGGTAGCACTGCCCACAGTGGACTGGGCTTACCCACATCAATTATCAATCAAGAAAATACCCACACACTTGCCTACAGATAAATCTTATGTAGGCATTTCCAAAAAAAAAAAAAACTAACAAAACTAAATGTGGTGTAAATATATTCATTTTGTTTGTTTGGAAGTGTTAGTGGGTTTGTTTATATTTTATGTGTATAAGTATTTTGCCTACATGTATGTATGTCACCATGTGTGTGCCTGGTGCCTGCAGAAGTCAGAAGAAGGTATCAGATACCTTGGAACTGGAGTTAGAGATGGTTGTGAGACTCCTTGCATGTGCTTAGATCCTAACCACCAAGCCATCTCTGTAGCCCATGTTTGTTTTTAAGTCAAAGTTTTATGTATCCCAAGCTCGTCTGGAAATCACTATGTAACAGTGATGGCCTTGCACTTCTGACCCTCCTATCCCTACTTCCAGGGTTCTGGAGTCACCAGTGTGAACCACTATGTGTGAACCTAAAAGGCAGTACTGGGGCTGAAGCATATTCTAGGCAAGCAGTCTACCAACTGAGTTACCTCCCAGCCCCAAGTATACTTATTACAGCAAAAGGTCTGAAAAATTATATATTCTTAACAGTACAATGACTATGAAGTCCATGTGCACAGTGGAATACTATAAAGCAGTTAAAACAAATGAAGTTAACCCACAGATATCAAACTTAGTACACTTGGGGAAAATGGTGAGTACTAAAAACAGGTTATAAAAATGTGCATAATGTGTATGTTTTATATACATACTATTTTATGTCAAAGCTAAAGTGTCCAAAGCAAAGATGGAAACACTCGAAGTGCATGTGAAAAGATTATGTACCAACTACAGGACAAGCATTCATTTTGTATAAGCAGGAAAGCTAGTGATCTGAAGGGAATACCTCAACCACATGTAATTTGGGTCTTTCTTATAATTTTGTCTTTTGTTAACATTCTTGGTTTTTTTTTTGTTTACAAGTTGAGTCTATAGCCCTATGAATGCTAAGTAAGCACTCTACTGCTGGGGTACCCTATACCTTTCTTTCTTTATTTTTTAATTTTGAGATGAGGGCTAGGTTTCCCAGGCAGGCTTTGAACTTGCAAACCTGCCTTAGCCTCCCAAATACTTGAAAATGTTAAGCTACACCACCAGACCCAGCTTATAACAAAATATTTAAGAAATAAACAGATATCTAAAGCAGATATAGGAAAATATGAATAGTCATTAAATTTAACAGGAATATGGATAAACTGTATTTGAAGTATTTCACAATCAAAAATTCAAATAAAAAAATTTCATATGCCCCAATAACCTCAGAGTGACCAATCAATAACTCATTCAAATACATTTTTGTGCACAGTATAATTTTGTTAGATTAGACCTGTGCTCATAATTTCTGAGGGCTGGGATAATCTCTTTTAGTCAGGTTTTCACACAGGAAGGACTTAGTACTGACATTACTATCACGCTTTCCCAGCACTCCTAAGGCATATTTTCTTTTTATTTTATTTATTTATTTATTTTTGGTTTTTTGAGACAAGGTTTCTCTGTATTGTTTTGGAGGCTGTCCTGGAACTCTCTCTGTAGAGCAGGCTGGCCTCGAACTCACAGAAATCTGTCTACCTATGCTGCTGAGTGCTGGGATTAAAGGCGTGCACCACCAACGCCTGGCTCCTAAGGTATATTTTCAGTGCAACAAACTCCCCTAATCTCTAATTGCCCAATATTAGTTAATGACTTTTCCAAACAAACTGAAGTCACTATACATTTTAATTTTTTTACATGTATATATATATGTGTGTGTGAAAGAGAGAGAGACAGAGAGAAAGAGATTATAGGAACTGATCTGTAATGAGCAATCTCACCAGTCCAGCACTTTAAATACTTCACATTCTAAAAAAAGGATTTTTTTACAAGTAAATAATTCTATATATGAAGGAATTGAGCAAAGAAAACTACAAATAACTACACTGCGTTCTCTGTACTATATTCAATTCCAACAGCTTTCTCCTGAAAATAATGTTCTGACTATGGAAATGAGTTAATATTAATGCTATCTTTCTCTTTCAAAGATACTATGCAAGACCTTAACTGACTGAAAACTGTCACCCACAGATAACATTTAGAAAGTGTTTTCTGATGCAAAATTAAATTCGTTTCCGGGATATTCTAGGAAAACCCCAAATTAGATGCCAAAACTAGGAGAAGGTATATTAAGCTTGGTGATAACACAATCGTGGTAGATGCCATTGAGAGCAGAAGAGCAGGCACTCCTGACCAGTATAGTCCAGCAAAAGCAAAAGGGATGCAACAACACTGTCTAAATCAGTGGTTTCCCGGCAAAGGGTCTCCTGGTGCCCACCTCCTGAAGGCCACTGCAGCTCTGCAAGGTCAACCTGAGGCATATTTCATAGTATTGTGAAGACTCAGATTGGCCTTTTTGCTCTCAATTTCTCACATATGCAATGAACACTCTAGGAAGCAATATGAACTATAATATCATAATAGAACCCAATATAGAAAACCAAGCTATGGAAGCCAGACATTAAAGAAATTTTCAAAAAAGCATAAAGCAATATCATTCTTCTAACCAAATTTATATTTTGAAAAACATTGTTTTCCATTTTTTAAATGTTATTTATATCAGCATGCCATTGTGTTCTTATTATTACTTTAGTAATTTCTTTTATTTCTAATATAGCAAATACTAACAGATGCAATCAGTGTTCACAAAGGCTCTCTGGGGTTCTAAGTAATCCTTAATGGTCCCATTGAAAGTCCATTAAAAACAAAAAGTTTGAGGATCAGTGACCTGGATCACTGAACTGAATGACAAATGCACTGCACTTTTCACTGGGCCACCGACAGGCTCAGACCATGAGAATCACCATTGTTGTTACATAACTGCAGCAGGGCCACCAAAAGCAATGCTGAGACCAAGCATTTGGAGGGATTTTCACTTTGTAATAAGCATTAAATGGGATGGAGGAAAAGACAGAAATCATTAATCAAACTGAATCTAGCATATAGACTTCTAGTATAATGTATCTTTCTATTACCTAGGAAGATCTATGAGCTTCTTCACAAACAGAGAAGACCTAGGAGTAGACTTAAACACCCAAGACTTCTAGAGTTCTTAGCCTTGCAGCATTAGGAAACACTATTAAGAAGCCCAAGTGCCCAAAGCACAGCATCTCATTATAATAGCCATTCTCTGTTCTTACAAAGGCAGACTGCCCCTGAAATCAAAATTGATGAAGCATGGCAGAACAACAGAGGGAAGGGTGTTGAGCAATGAAGACCCCAAATCCAGCATACCTCACAGACCAACAGGTACCACAACCTCTTTTACACTTGCCTAATTCCCTGCTTTGGTTTCCTTTTGTCTCATCAAAATCCAGTGGCTTACCTGTCTCTAATCAAGTTACCACCAAATCTTTTAAATGTACCTTCTTGAAACAACTATTAGTTCTTTTCATTGTTTTCCAGATTCTAAACATCAAAGTAAAAACATATTGAATATTAAGAAACTTCTTTTTAAAAGACACTAGAGACTCCAAAACAATACAGAGAAACCCTGTCTCAAAAAACCAAAATAAAAAAAATAAAAATAAAAGACACTAGAGGTAAAGCAGGTAACCCTAGAATGTTCACTGAGGTACTACTGGATTATGTGACCTTTAAACACAGTCTCAGAAGTAACCTTACATGCCAGATTCTTCCTCAACTTAGCAGAGAAGACATTAACAATAACACCTGAAGAAAATGTAATCTCTCCTTTAAAAGACCCATAGGAACATAAGCTGGGTCTTTTTAAAATTATTTTTTATCTGGAATTCATATGAAAGCAAAAGATATTGTTACTATGGTAATACTCCTATGAAGAGAAAACAGAACATTTAACCTGTTCTCAGCATGACATCTACAGGGATGAAAGTCAAATGCTGCACCAACAACAGTTTCACCATCCAGACTATGACAACTCCTTAGTGATGCCCTTATAAAACTTGGTGACTGCAGTAAACTTGGATATATTTATAATCAACAGTAATGTTCACCATTTTGTGGCTAGGACAAAGGGAATATTCATTTCTAATCTTCCCAATGCTGTATTTCTGAGTTCACAGAGCAACACACACTGCCAAGCTACACATACAAGATGAACTCATACTAACTGGGACAGGTAGTGGAGAAGTCATGAATGGTAGAGTACCAAGAGAAATGCACATTTTTCTATGTCAGCAAAAACAAACACACAAGTATATACCCAAAATTAAACAACTGGCCAAGCATGCTGCACGCTTGTAAGGCTAGTACATGGGACATAAAGGCAGGAAGATCAGGAGTTTAAGACAGCCTAGGTGACCTCAGACACTATACTACACACTGCTGAGATGAATGACCCATAAAATCCCCAACACAACTACTACCTAAAGTGTGCTTCAAACATCAAGTGCCAAGTTGGGGTTGAGACTATGAGAATATTATGCAGTGCTTTTTTTTTTTCAATTTTTTTTATTTTAAATAGCTTGTTTTACATGTCAATCCCAGTTGCCTCTCCCTCCCCTCCTCCCGCACTCCCCTTTCCCCCCACCCTCCCACCCTATTGCCAAATCCTTCCACATAGGGGATATCAGAGTCTGTCATTTTACTCTGGGTAGGGTCCAGGCACTCCCCTAAGAGTCCAGGCTGAGAGAACATCCCTCTTTGTGCTATAGGCACACGAAGACTGTTTGTATATCAGGGATAGACACTGATCCACAGCTCAGGGCCCCATAGGTTGCCCAGGCCTTCTCGCTGACACTCACATTTGGGGGGTCCAGATCAGTCCCATGCTGGCCTCCCAGCTGTTGGTCTGGGATCCAAGAGCTCTCCCCTGTTCAGATCAGCTGTCTCTGCTGGTTTTGCCAGCCCATTCTTTGCCAATTTGCTCGTCACTCCTCTCTCTCTGTCACTGGGTTCCTTGGGTTCAGTTCAGTGATTAATTGTGTGTTTGCCTCTGCTTCCATCAGTCACAGGATGAAGGCTCCCGGATGGTTATAGACATCAAGTTCATTATCAGGAATGGGCATTCGAGGTGGTCTCTCCACTATTGCTTAGCTTGCCAATTGGTGTTATCCCTTTAGATCACTCGAGGTCGCTCTGGTGCCTGATCTATATTCGATCCTATGATTCCCTCTTCCCCCTATTCTATCCCCACCCTCTCAACTTCCTTTTCCCCCATGACCAACTCTCTTCCTTTTCACCCCCTCTCTTCTTCCCAGGTCCCACTCCCCCCCCCACTCCTCGCCGTGTTCCCCATCCATTCAGGGGATCTTGTCTCCATCCTCTTCTCTTGGGTACTATGCATATATGCATATCTTTTAGGTTCTTTCCTGTTTCCCGGACTCTCTATCAGTGGAAGTGCAAACTGGCACTATCCTGATGCATGTCTAAAATCCATATATGAGTGCAGTGCTTTAATGAAAAGTCCAGGGAAGGGAATGGGAGAAGAGGGAAGGGAAACTGTGATTGGTATGTAAAATTAATAAAAAATTAAAAAGGAAAGCCCAAAATAATCAAAATCAAGGTTAAACTGAATCTCCATATTAATGTATGGGAAAAGATCAACAAGATGTATGTAGTTCCTAGATTTTATAGCCATTGTAGTATGGTGGAATTATAATCCAATTTTATTTCAAAGGTGCTTTTCCCTTAGAACTTTTTCTAAACAACCAATCATTTACATATTTTTCTTTAAAGTGTGTGCATGATGACACACACCTTTAATTCCAGAACCCAGAAGGCATCCTTTGTGAGTTCATGACCAACCTGGTCTACACAGAGAGTTCTAGGGCATCCAGGGTTATGTAAAAAAGATACTCTCTCAAAAAATTAAAAAAAAAAAAACATAGCCACAAATTGAGGGCAGTGCATGGTATTGGGCTAAAAATAAACTCACACAAATATTGGGACTTTTTAAAGAGCTGGCAGGCATCCTTTTTAGTCAAAGTATTATTTACAATGAAAAAACATTCATAGGTAAGGTATTTTTAGATGCTAGAAAGAAGATAGAGAAAAGCACCTCCCTTAAAAATAATTTTCAATAACCAATAAAGAATTTTTCAGATCTCATGCACAACAGAACTGGAGGAATGTTTCTGTGAAGGCAATTTGTTCAGGCTCCTTATCTGAGGTGCTATTGGAGCAATAGGACAAAGTTCATTTTCAAAGACACGTACAAGTATGCTGAGGTTAAACTTTTACCCAAACTCTTTCTAGCACAGGAATAATATAATGCAGTCACAAAAGACCAGTTTTTCTCTGTCATCATTCACCTTTGAATATTAAGTTTTAATTTTTCTTATTTAGGAAAAATTACATAACTCTTCATAGCAGAGTTTAAAAATAACTCCACTATTAATGCAAGCCCTTTATTTAATCACAGGCTAATTTACTCCTGACAGAAAGTAAATTCCACTATTTTCTGTGAGGCTTTATGAAATTGCCATCATTTTTAATTAATTCTTAATTAAAATATATTACACCACAGCTTCTACCCATCTCTCTTGATATTCTAACATAATCAATTCAAGACCATTTACATATCATTAATTAAAAGCCTTCCTCTCTCATCCTTAAAATCATAATGAGGCTCTATTTCTCATTAGCAGCCTTTAAGGGATAAAATAACAATACAGTCAAGAGTGAATAGTAACTTTTTAAAAAATAATTTATACTTTTTAAACTGTACAGTGGACAAAGTGATTTCCAAATTTTCTCAACTCTAAAAAAAAATCTTTGAATTCTTTCTCTTATGTTTTTCAGAAGGGAAAACACCAGAGCAACAATTGGCTATAATTTGAAATTAATCTTCGAATGAGAGGACAAATAAAATAAAAACAGGAGCATTTTTGAGACCAGGGGAAACAAGTAGATTTCTGTATCTGAACACAGACAATTCTTAAGATAAAATGCTAAAAAAAGAAATTTGATAAGAGAAAATACACAATTAACACTACCTTGCCTTCATTTCCATTTTTAAAAATTGTTCTAATTATTAATGTTATGCTCCAAACTCTGTACAGATGCTTTTTCCTTAGCAAGACTCTGTGCTCACAGCTCTGAAGCCTTTAAGGTGTAGTCAGGAAAACACATGTGAAATGTGTAACTACGTAGCTCTGAGTAGCCAGCCTCTGTTAGAATGCAGCGCCCAGTGTCTGCAGCTGCAGAAAGCACTGATCCGGAGGAGCCAGTAGCAAGTTCTATAATTAAACTCCAGAGCTGCATGTTTTACACGTTCTTACAGAAAGCTGTGATATATAGTGGCACTATAAAAAGTTATCATTTATTGGTAATGAAAGGTAAAAATTAACCACCTAGTCAATGACTTTTTACCTCTTCAGAAGGCTTTAAAGTAGAATGCAGCTTGTGAGATTTATAGTAACTCATGACTTTTACCCCACTATTTTCAATATTTTCTCTGTAAGTTACAAAATTAATACAACTTCAACCATGATTACTTTTATGGATTAGTATAAAATAAAATTTCATTGAATGTTCTTCTTCCTTGGAGCAACTGTGGTTGTAGTCTTTTTGCAATACTATGGAAAAAAAAAGACTGAACTAAACCTCAGTCTGTTCAGTTTTTCAGTTATTATTAACAATTATATATCAAAGCCAAACTAAATATACAAATAGAAATTAGGGGAGAATAAAAATGTGCTCGCCCCCCAAAAAAAATCACACATAATAGAGGCAAAGTAAAACCAGGTGCCTGTTTCTGGTAATTTTATGCAGACTGTCGCCAGCATTAACTGTACCTAGGTGCCCTGTATCAAGCAGATCAGATTTCTATCATTGTCTTCTGTCAAATGCAGGTGCTCCACCACAACTTGTCAAGACAGCCTGTCTGAATCTTCACACGTCAGGCAGAATCACAGCACTTGGTGTTTTGGTCTGTTGACAGCAATTTATTTTGATGTGTTGTCACAATACAGAATTCTTCGATGCTCTGCACCATGGTGCCAATAAGTCCCACTACACTTTTCTACTACCAGACGATACAGGGCTAGGAAAGGGAAAGTGCAAAGTTTTGAATTCTTTCTCTTAAGCTTTTCATGGGGAAAAGAAACAAAAAAAAATGATTGGCAATACTTTGAAATTAATATCTAAATGAGATAATCAGTAAGTGAAATAAGAAACAGAAGCATCTTGGAGACTTAAAACTCCTTTCTATGCTCCCCTAACTAGTTGATTTAAAAGTGGAGGGGAGCACTGAGAAGAAGCAGAGTAGAATGCCTTGAGACATTCCCTAACCCCACATTCACCTTAATGTAATAAGCAAACAAGTGGGATGTGGGAGCACCAGCCAACACATTAGAACACCAGAGGCTTCAGGAATCCAGGACTGCACCTAGAGTAGAGCATTCTGAGCCTAAATGGTAGCTCAGCTGCTGTCCAGTGTGGCCATCTGTCTTCTCCATCACTTCACAGTGCTTATTTCAATCCCACAGTAAGAGCCTCAGGTAAGCCTCATGTGTAGATACCTATTTTGCACCAAAGTGTAGATGCAGGAGTCAGCAATGCAAGCAACTGAGATAATGAAAGGAAATCAATTTTTTCAAAACCCATTTTCCAGAAATCTGTAGAAATTTCTCTAAGAACATGAAATATAATCACACATGAAATACAAACACAGCTACTTCTACCAATTACCCACAGATGACAGTACACATCTGTAACCCTGCCAATCAGGAGACTAAGGCAAACATCACAAGCCCAAGACCAGGCTGGGATACAAAGAGGCCCTGTCTGAAACAAAACAGCAGAAGCAGGTAGATCTCTGTGAGTTTGAGGCCTGCCTGGTCTACAGAGACAGAGTTTCAGGACAGACAGGACCACACAGTAGTGAAATCCTGTCTCAAAAAACAAGCAAACAATAAAAGTTTCGGTCTAAAATCAACTTAAGAAGACAGTAAATAACAATATACACACATAAACACAAATGTTGGGGTGGGGGACAGACATATCAACATCACTCATGTACCTGTCTTTACAGCTACTTTGCTCTTACGATTAGAGACACCAACAGAATTGCATCATTCCTGTTTCCACAGTTACTCTATTACAGCTAAAGTCAGGAATCCTTAAACAAATAGGAAATATCACCTTGAAATTTTATTAAGCTAAAAGATTGTTTTAGAGGGCTGGAGAGATGGCTGAGCAGTTAAGAGCACTGGCTGCTCTTCCAGAGGACCCAGGTTCAATCCCAGCATTCACATGGCAACTCACAACTGTCTGTAACTCCAGTTCCAGGGGATCAG
This sequence comes from Mesocricetus auratus, assembly GCF_017639785.1. Classification (NCBI taxonomy): domain Eukaryota; kingdom Metazoa; phylum Chordata; class Mammalia; order Rodentia; family Cricetidae; genus Mesocricetus; species Mesocricetus auratus. The sequence continues at coordinate 5,847,959 of NW_024429224.1, read as the reverse complement.
ACACCCTCACACAGACATACATGCAACCCAAACACCAATGCACAGAAAAGAAATAAATATTAGTTTTAGGTTTGGAATTATATCAAAATAAGATTAAAAATGGTTCTCAATAAATGGATAGTACATAAATGCATGAGTAGTATATACTACAGGCCCAAATAATAAAGTCTTCCTTTGTAAAAAGTAAACTCTAGAACACTTGCAAGTAAAGATATATGGATAAAGGAAAAATAAAAAGTAAACTGTGACCTCAAAGCACCAACTACACCTAACATACAAAGCTCTAACTTTGTCACTGTAAGTAACTGTTCTCATGAGTAGAGACTCTAATAATATTTATTTATCTACAGCCGATGCAGCTTTATTCATCAGAACTTATCTCTGAGGAATTCCATTATAATTTTTTAATCTAACAATCTTTACATCTTCTCCATGCGGCAAGTGAAGCAGATGGTGTTTTGTTGTTGTTTTATTTTGTAGAACAAGACATAAGATTTTACTAAGTTGGAATCAAAGCTGAATAAACACTTCCAAACTTAAAAGATTTCATTAAATTGTATTTTGTGAATTCTTAAACAGGGCAGCCATTTTGCCGAATTCTGGGAAATGCCATGCACAAAGTATACCACATGTGATGCAATCTATAGGTTACACAACACAACAAATCTGTACTCAAAGACAGCCTCAATGAATTTACTGTGTGTTTATGTGAATACCTGCGAGTCTCTTTCCCCAAAGACAGCCCAAGGCCTCACTATTCATCTGTAAGCAGAGCCTCTTTACGCACATTACAGCTATTCTTTAGACCACCTCCAAGATCTCTGGGAAAACAGAGTTTTAAATAGTGTAGGAATATGAGACATACACATTCAATAAAGACTTTGTAGCAGTTTTATTTTATCTAGTAAATATGACAAATAAACAACAAATACATGTCAGCATGTACTGTATCCAAAATGTACATCTCATGCACTTTAAAGTAACAAGTCAAGGATGATGCAGTTGTGTGGTACAACGTGTTTTGTGCAAAGGAAGCCCCAGGCTTAGTTTCAGCACCAAAAACAAGAAGAAGAAGGCAAAGGAAAGAAAGAACTTGATTAAGTTACCTGCATGTGGCCTCTATGGATCAGCACTACTAAAAAATAGTCATAACACAAACACAGAACAAACCTTAATTCTAATTTTGTAGCTGATTTTAGAAATGAGGACCAAGAATGGGAAGCAAGCAAAAAGTGTGGATCCAAAGAATTACACGGCCATCACAATCGTGCACACCTGTAATACCAGCACACAACAGGTGGAAGCAAAAAAGACCAGGAGTTGTTTTAAGATTTATTATTTATGTATTTTATGTCTGCTTTGTCTGCATGTGTATCTATATACCAGACAACAGCATCAGACAGTTGTGAGTTGCCATTTGAGTGCTGGGAATTGAACTCAGGATCTTCAGAAGAGTGGTGAGTGCTCTTAATAAGCCATCTTGCTAGTCCAAGATCTGGAGTTATAATGCCAGCCCCAGTTATATAGTGCTTGAGGCCAATCTGGGCGATAAGAAACCCCATCTCAAAAAATGCTTTCAGGGAAATTCATAGCGGTGCACACACTTGTGTGGCCAGCCTGGACTTCATGATTAAAACCTTACTACCTAGCCTGAGATCCTTTGGCTTTTCAAAAAACATCTGCATAAGTCTTCACCCTGTGAGGAAGCCACCTTCCTAAACACATAGTAAGGGGAAGGAATAGACATGAAATGTAAGGAAGTTATGCCTCTCTGCACTCTGATTAAAAGATGAGTCAGCAAAGAGGGACTGTAGTTTCCTAAGCCTTCAGGCTGAAGGACAGCGCTTCACCTCACACTCCTGTTCCGCAAGTTGTTAACTTGTATGAAGGCACATGGCTTAATTGTATATGAACCACATTAATGTCTCTGAGAAGGGAGAATGATCCGTTAGGTTCCATTGTGAAACATTCTTCACAAAATTAAAAAGGAACGCCAACCTGATGGCCATCTCAGTCTCTGTAGAGAGGAAAAAAGCTACAGTAGCTCAATATGAAATAATTCACAGGACAAAAAACTTTGGGTCCAAATAAATTTCATCCTTGATGAAACTACTCTACAAAAACATGGAAACAGTGAAGGCAGCACATAAGATGCTAGAACCAAGAGCATGACACAGTCAACAGCACACTCTTCTTCAGAACATTAGAAGGTAGGCTTTCATACCTCTGGAACCTGCTCTTCAGATAATTAAATGGTAGACATGTCTCAGGAACAATAACCTGGCTAAGAGACAAAGACCTGACAGCTAGATGTCCCCCACGCCAGCCCACATCATCCTACAGCAAAGTCTACCGAAACCAACAAAACGTGTGTGTGTGTGTGTGTGTGTGTGTGTGTGTGTGTGTGTGTGTGTGTGTGTGTGTGTGTGAATAATATCACAGAGTCTGAAATAGACCAGATGAACATCCTAGATGAATGGTCAGTCATAAGAACAATGCCATCATCCAACTCATATATTAAGAGAATTTATTTGGCAGTATATAAAGAAATCACTATAGTGCATAATGGGAGACTACTGGGCAACCTAAGCAAGGCACAACTGTTACCTGGCAAAATGAGGAAGAAGTGATTGCAGGATTATGGTTTTTGTTTTGAGTTTTGTTTGTTTATTTGTTTGTTTGTTTGTTTGTTTGAGACAGGGTCTTCTATATAAACCAGGATACCTATAATTCATGATTCTATTCCCGCCACCTCCAAAGTCCTGGAGCAGGCATGTACTATAATCTTACTTTTAATTCTATTTTAATAATTATATTTATTTATTTTGGTTTTTCGAGACGCAATTTCTCTGTATTGTTTTGGAGGTTGTCCTGGACTCATTGTGTAGACCAGGCTGGCCTCGAACTCACAGAGATCCGCCTGCTTCTGCCTCCCGAGTTCTGGGATTAAAGGCTTGTGCCACCAATGCCCGGCAATAATTTTATTTTTTAAATTAGAAAAATAATATAGTACTAGAAGTATCTATGTACACTTTACCTGCTGCCTGCTAGCAATAACTTACCTATGAACACACACAGCAGATATGTGTATATATACAAATGTGTTTGTATGCATAAAATTTGTCTGAACCATTTCCTAAATACTTCAGTATATCACTAAAATGTGGTTATTTTCTTCATTGCTATAGAGTTATGTAGGGGAGGGCTCACATACCGGAGATACTGTCCTATTTCTAGCCTATTCCATGTCCCTCTGTCCAGGTCTCTAAGGGGTGTGGACAGTACCTTGGGTACGTGAGCTCTCCCCTACAGAGTTATAAGCCTTTGTAAATAAAAGTCAATAGTGTGCTTTCATCATAGCCATTATTTGTACTCTAATTCTATCAGCTGACCCAATAATGTCCTATCATTTTATGCCTTTCAGTTCAGGATCCAGTCTAAGATCATACATTGCATTTAACTGTCAGTCTCTTTAGATACCTTTAATTTGGAACACTTTTTTTTGTTTTGTTTTGTTTTGTTTTTTCAAGACAGGGTTTCTCTGTTTTGTTTCGGAGGCTGTCCTGGAACACGCTCTGTAGACCAGGCTAGCCTCAAACTCACGGGATCCACCAGCCTCTGCCTCCGGAGTGCTGGGATTAAAGGCATGCGCCACCAACGCCCGGCCAATTTGGAACACTTTTAGTAAATTTATAACACTGACATTTTGAAAACCAATATCCCTCCCCCCGTTTTGGATTTTGGTCCTGTTTACTCACAGTTAGTGTTGGGTTCTGAACCCTCAGTGATGTACAGGTGGTGCCGAGGTTCTCTCAGGGCATCACATTCAGCGATGCAGAAGGTTCACCTGCCTGTCCCCCTCTGGTGCTGCTAGTCATATGGTCCTGAAATCTACCTTCTCTGTGCTGTCACTGTTATCCCCACCCCACCCCGCCTCTGCCACTAATACGTAACCCTGGAACTATATTTTCAAGCCACCTAGCCTCCTCCTAATCAACATTTCTTCCTCAATTTAGAATTTATGAAGAATTCTTACCTGGCTTGATTCTCACTGTGGTAAGATCATTATTATGGTGACTGCAAATTGATGAACTCCATTGTCCAGCAGGTCTCAGCGCTCTACTGTAGAACCCTGCTTTATCTCTACCTCATTTATCTATTATCAGTAAGGATTCATGAATTCCTATTTAAAATTCATTACCACATATATTTGGGAATTCGAAGTATCCCAGAATTGCTAGTGAGAGCTCTTCAAACTGGATCCCATGTCCTTGTGACATGTTCCCAACATCATTTCCAGCACTTCCCAACACTCCCACACTGTAAGATGCTTTCAAATCATTTTGTAGCTACTACCCTGTACCAACCTTAGCATCACTTTTTTTTCTTCAATGAACACTATTTTAGAGTGAAATGGCCTTAGAGACCAAGATCTGTGTGCTCGTTGTCTTCATTGCTATGGGGATATTTTTGTCTATATGCCTGCTCTGATTCAATTTTAAAGAAACGATTCTACTTGCTAATGAAATATGTGTAGGCTGTAAAAAGGCAGGGGAGGAGACTCCAAGATTACTGTCTATTCTCAACTACCAGATGAGTAACACTGGTTGCAATGGAAGAGAAAAGGTGGGCAGGGAACATCAGAAAGTCAATGTTGTATGTTCTGATCCTGGATGGTTGCTAGGTACACAAATGGAGATGGCAAATAGGAAATGGGGTGACTCCCGAAATCTACAGTTTCTCTCCACACATGGTATGGTTTGCATGTCTATAGTTCTTCAAAAGCAATGTTGAAATCTAGTCCCCAAGGCAACAGTAGTAGAGGAATGACCATTGGTATGCAATTGGCAAACTCTAACCTCATGGTTGGCTAACACCCTTATAAAAGGGCTGAAAGGAATCAGCAATGCTCCCTTTTTACCTTGTTGCCTTTCTGCCATATAAAGGAAGTCACAGCACTCCAGATGTCAACTTCAGAACAGAGACTGAGCACTGGCCAGACGGCAAACCTGCTTGTATACTGTATTTCCCACTCTCCAGAAGTATAAGAAATAGATTTGTTCTTAATATACAGCCTAGTCTCAATCATTTTGTTAACAAACAGCAAGTGTTCCTCATTTCCTCCTTCCACTCCTCTGTGGTCTTTTCACTATCCCTCTAATATGCCAGGCATGTTCCCACTATAGAAATTTTCCATTTTGTTACCACTTAGACTGTTCTACATATCTGTGTGGCCACTTTATAACCTTCTTCAGATATGTGAACTCAAGCAAGGGCCTGTCTCCAGCCACCTATCTAAAAACCTTAAAATGTTATCTACTTTCCCCCCTCTAACACTTTCTATGGTTTGTTTTTTTGGTTTTTTTTTTTTGCTTTATTTTTCCCTAGACATCTTTCTGTCAATATTGGAGTTAAACCAAATGTCTCATTGTGCTAGGCAAGTGCTCATACCTAACTATTTTTTAACTTTTTATTTTGAGACAGGTCTCACTAAGTTGCCCAGTTGGGCACTGAGCTGTGCTCTTCCTGTTTTGATCTATGAGTACCTGGGATTACAAATCTGTGCCACCAGGCTTGACTTCTAAGCATTTTGCACTCATGAACACACACACAATGTAAAATCTACATTGACTCTGTTCACCAAAACAAACAAACAGAAAGTTAGCACAAGACCCTGGGATTATATAAAGCTCCAGTAATTCTAAATTTGTTAAGTCTGCAGTCTAAAGATCATTAACTTTACTAATCAATTATATGTAAACCCAAGTTCATTCTATATCCATTATACTTCGACAATTCTAAAATAAACAAGCCAGAGTATGGTAGAAAAGGTTAATGTCACTAGTAAAGTGATAGATTGTAAAAGAAGGTGGAGCTCGGGCATGGAGCACTTGCCTAGCACCACTCAGCCCTAAATTCAGTGCTGAGCACAACATACACACATAGAGATATCTTTAAATAACAGATGAGAACAAAACATCACTACTGTGACAGTACTGCCAGAACAGTACAACCTCAATGTAACTTTAAGAAAACATGCTGGGTGGTGGTGGTGCACGCCTTTAATCCCAGCAGTTGGGAGGCAGAAGCAGGCAGCTCTCAGAGTTCGAGTACAGTCTGGTCTATAAATCGAGATCCATGATAGCCAGGGCTACACAGAAAAACCCTGTCTTAGGGAAAGGGGCCGGGGGGAGGGAGAGCAAATCCTGAACTGAAAGAATATCCCACAAAACAATGTATATCCTTTCAGAATACAGATATAAAAACAGAAGGATTAAGGAAGTGCTCAATTAAGAGAAACAATGTGACATTAAAACTAACTAAATATAGCTCTTGGCCATACTTTGAGTCCTTGATAATTTCTTCCCATTTGTTCTAACACACATTAGTGAGAGGCTTGCTGTATCAGATGTACAGATTAGCGAACAGTACTTCATCAATTTTGTATTATTGGAAAAGGCAATTCCACTATCCTTAGAAAATAGGCAATGATGTTTTTGGTGTTAATAAGGTATTACTTCGCAACCTGTAAATGGATCAAAAATGCATATATATTCACGCACATACACATTTAAGACACAGAATTTTAAAAGGAAGTCTGTTATGATCATCTTGAAGAACATATACAAGCTATAAGAGAAGTATTGAGGACTTCCCAACCTCAGAGCTCAGAACATGAGAGAACATCACACAATAATATACATCACTAATTTTATTGTGAGAGAAGACAGAAAAGTTATTACATCAAACCTTTATCAAGAACAGTGTTTTCTCATGTGAAAATGTGATTGAAGTTGTTACTAATATAGAGAATTATGGTAACAAATATATCAAATCACTTAGAAATCACCCAATTGATCATTTCTGGAGTTTTATGAAATAAAAAGAAAAACAAAACAATGACATGAATATACTCCTGCATAGAACACTACTGCTCCTCACTAGATACAAACAACAAGGGAATTTTGCTGAATAAAAAACTAGCACCCTGGCTGAGCAGCCTGGAGTCTGAGAAGTGTTGGAAGGGAGAGTATAGAGGATATTTTAACACCAACACCACATGCAAGGCACTAACTGTCCACATTAACCTGACACTAATATATTAAAATGTATTTCATCTAGCTCATAGGGAAAGAGATGAAGCTGCACTTCAGCACACATTGAGTGCGTAGTTGTACAACTACAGTAGAGATACAGAATAACTTTAGATAAAATAACTCCTAGTGCTCAGACTAGTGTTCCTGCTAAAAACCTTTAAATAAAAAGACAAAACTTGTGAACAAGCATCCCATAAGGCTCTAAAAGCACCCCACAGCAGTAACTATTCTAAGTAGTTTGTTTCCTGGAGGCATTGAGATGGTTGGTTAAGCATTTAGAAATGGTAAATTTGCTAACACCTTGAGTTTGCCATGTCCACACAACTAAATAGATATAATAATACAAAAACTTTGTTGGCACAGTAACTTGATGCTAGAACACAACATTTAGGATATACAAATAATATATCAAAGCACTACTTGAGATTCCTCAAGAATTTCTAAATAGAAGTACTCTCACTGAAGTACTCACCTAAACAATGTATATCTACTTGATTCAATGAAAAACTTGAGAGAAAAATCTGTGACCAGCTTAAATTTGGCTTTTCATCCTTATCCATGTGTCTCTTTCATGCCCTCACAGCCTTGCAATGCTTCTTTGCAATAGAACACCTCTATCAGTGCACATCACTGAGTCCACAGTTCAAACAATAACCAAACACAGGGGCAGGCATGGAAGACTACTATTACTACTTTAATCTCAGATACCCTGCAGCATTTATTACTATAATTATTGTTTTAATATCCTAATGATAATCTTGAGTTCATAGTGACAATAGTAAACATTATTGAAATGAGTCATATCCTGACTTGTGCCTTCATGAAGTCATCACACGTGGAATGTATAAATCTTGGAAAATGAAGTACCAACGACTGGATAGGACTGAATTTAATGAGTAGATGTCCCTGGTCCAAAGTGTAAAAACCCAGTTCTGTGGGTTAATCATCTACTCTACTCTACTCTCCAACCCATTCCCAGGAAACAAACAAGCCCTATAATGGTTCAGGATACCCCAGTGAGGAATACAAATTGTAGGTATGAAAAAATATTTTAGAGAGAAAAGAAAATGTTCACATTTAAGTCAACAAACCTCCTAGCACAGAAAGACTCACCTTGCTTCTGTAATTATCACCATGTCTGTTCATTGTCTGCATACTGGATCAGAACTTAAAAATACATCACCTTGCTGTGTAGTGGTGGTGTATGTCTTTAATTCCAGCGCTTGGGAGGCAGAGGCAGTCAGATCTCTGTGAGTTCAAGGGCAGCCTGGACTACCTAGCTAGTTCTAGGACAGCCAAGGATACCAAAGTGGGAAAAAAAACCTACATCGTCTTAATATGAAAAGAACAAACAAAAACCTGAAATTATTAAGCCAGGGCAACTACTAAATAACTTCTAAGTGACTCAAAATAATCAGAAAAATTAAAATCTAAAGATAAATATACTGAGTAAACAAAATCTTTAAATTATGAACATTTATGACATTTTTACCAAAATATTGTCTGTGCATAATTTAACACTGTATACAAAAAAATAAAATTAAACAAATTAGGAGTTTGCTTTTTAAAAATTGAAGTTAAAGTAATTTTATCAAAAGATACCTTTAGTTATATGGAAATATGACATGAAAGAGTTCCTTGTCTACAGTAAGGTCTTGTGTATGTGTGACCAGGAACACATAAAGGCAATGATATAATGCAACAATGATTATAAAATGAAGAAAAGCCGGGCGTTGGTGGCGCACGCCTTTAATCCCAGCACTCGGGAGGCAGAGGCAGGCAGATCTCTGTGAGTTCGAGGCCAGCTTGGTCTACAAAGTGAGTTCCAGGACAGCCTCCAAGACAATACAGAGAAACCCTGTCTCGAAAAAAACCTAAAAAAATAAATAAATAAAATAAAATGAAGAGAACACATTAAGGTTTCTGTTTTGTGAGGTTAAATACTTCTATTAACCTCCTCTTCCCTTCAGAAGTTCTCAGAACCAAAAGAAACTCTTTTATTTTGGATTTATTTTTGAAAATTCAATAAAAGAGGCTGGAGATGTAACTCAGTTGGTAGAGAGCTTGTCTGGCATGCATGAAACACTAGGTTTGATCCAGCACCAACTATATAGAGATGCATACTGATCCCAGCCCTCCAGAGAAGATAGGAAAATCCAAAGTTCAAAGTCATTCTCAGTTACATAGAGTTTGAAACCAGCCTGAGCTACATGAGCTCTGCCTTTAAAAAGCTAAAACACATAAAGAAAATTCAATAAAAGTAATCATTCAGATACTTTATGGATCTTTCTAAAAATAAATGGAGAACACATAAATAAATAAATAAATAAATAAATAAATAAATAAACAAACAAACGCATGAAAAACCCAAAACCAAACATATGGGGAGGTAAGGAATACAAAAAGACAAAAAGAATCCTTAGTGGGAGTTTAACAGCCAAGACCCAAGGGGTTAGAACAAAGAATAGGAGAGGAAGAAGAAGGCCATACAGTTTATATGCAATCATCTGGCTTAGGCTATAAATTTCATTAATGAAGACTCTGAGATCTTGTGCGTAATTATAGACAAATGTACTAACAATCTTTAGAAACTCCATGGGAGTAAAATAATCATCAGTGTATTTCATAATCCTAGATTTTTAACAGCTTTTCTAACAACAAGCTGTCTGGGTAATTACAAAGCTATCTGGGAATTACTTTGAACTTTGTACCTTTTTAGTTCATTGACAGAGGACTATTTGTTATTAGCTCAAGTAATAATAATGTATTAAAATGCTTGGTTTATAAACACAAGCATATATTTATATTGAGACTACACTGAACTTTGTTCCCTAGAAATATATTGTGATAAACAACTTAGAATTCTGTGAATCAACAGCAGGGCCACAGAAATAAAAACGGCTGCTGTTTCTCTCAGTGTCTCTAATAAATAAAAGCAACTTCGTGCCTAGCTTCATACAGTATTGCTTGTTTATGTAATTTTTATTGCTTTTCTTTCTATGAATGTTTCGTATGATCTTATACCTATTGTAGAAAGCACATTAAATTTTCATCGAGAACCCTTTTCAGCTGATAAATAAGACACACTAATGTATGGATTGTATGTACACCATGAAGAGTGAGACCAGCAGCTCTTGAAGCGCTTGCCTTTCATGGAGGCCTAAGTCTAACTCAGCACCAGGAAGAAAGAAAAAGGAAGGAAGGAAGGAGGGAAGGAAGGAAGGAAGGAAGGAAGGAAGGAAGGAAGGAAGGAAGGAAGGAAGGAAGGAAGGAAGGAAGGGACAAAGGAACGAAGGAATGAAGGAACAAAGAAAAGAAAGGAGGATGGAGGCAACATGAGGATTATCGTTACTAACATATAAGTATATAGTTACTAATTCAAGATTTCTGCTAAATGAGGAAATTATCACTGCTCTTGAAGAGTGGAGGAAGGGCTAACTATGTAAGACAATGGATACACTAATGTGTGGCAATAATAATTTGACTACTTATATGTATCTACTATATACAGCTGCATATACACAGTAACTTTTGTGTTTGTTTACTTTTAAGGAATTTCTAATCATAGCAATACATAGATGAGTGTGTTGCTCTGGCTTTCTAAGAATTAAACAATTCACTTTGAAAAGAAACTAATCTATTAGCTAAGAAGATAATAGGGGTGCTCTGAAAAGTAAAATGTGAAGAGCAAAGTGGGACCAGAGAGACCCTCATGTCTTTTTTTTTTTTTTTTTTTTTTTTTTTTTTTTGGTTTTTCGAGACAGGGTTTCTTGTCTCTGTTTTGTTTGAGGCTGTTGGTCCAGCCCGGCCTCGAACTCAGAGAGATCTGCCTGCCTCTGTCTCCCGAGTGCTGGGATTAAAGGCGTGCGCCACCACTGCCAGGCAAGACCCTCATGTCTTTAGTAGACTCTTAAAGCAAATGACTAAGTACAGCCAATGGACATCATTTATAGTATTTACCTAGTGATTTAATGTGGTTAAAATATCTATAGCATTTCAAAACTCTATTGTTCTAAATATGTTCCTAAAACATAACCTAGGCTCCTGAAGGTGGTAATTATCTCGTTGCAAAACTTTCCTGTGTTTTTTTCTTTTATATTATAGATGAATATCCTGTAACATTTTTATTATAATTTATTATAATTCTGTTAACAAAAATATGAATAAGAGCAAGAGGCAAATGAGTGGTCATTAACACACAATGGCAAGGGGGCTTTGAACCAAAGACTGGGATGTGGTTACCACATTAAATAACCCCAACCCTTACAAAGGACAATCAACAAAAATATTCTAAACCTAATTTTTCCTATGTAAAAAATACACAGATTCAAATCAAGAATTGTGAAGGTACCATAGACTTATCTTTAACCCAGGTCTCTTACAGCATTATACACAGTTAAGAACTTGACTGATGCTTTCTGATGATTCTTGATCAAGAAAGCTCTTTGGAGTGCATGGACTTGGCACATAATTTAAAGAAGAACAAAACAGTCAGCAGATAGAAAACTATTCCCTATATTTTAGGCCTTACAGCTCTGGACTGCAGACAATATATCTCTTTTCTTAGCCATAGGCTACCCACTCACAAGTCTTTACAACATCCATGGTGGTGGTAGGGAACAATTTAATACAACAGCTCGCCCCACAGAAAATTTCTACTCCACTTTAAAGGCTTGTCATATCTGTCCCATCAATTGGTGAGAAGAGATGAAAATGGATTCTCAAGAGCAATAGGCTTAATGCACTACCCCTGAGGTAGTAAACCATCCCACTTAGTGGAAATAGTTTTGAAACCTGGTGATATAAGTATAAGATCCATTTCTCGTCTGTAAAAGCAAAGGCTAAAGCATATTAACTGTTATGGTTTCAAATCATCAGTAAAGCTAAAATACAAGGGAGCAAGGTAAAGATCTACTTTGTAGTTCTGGACTTTAACCCTGGGAAGTGAACTGAACACATGCCAAGTCCAGTTTCCAATTTTAATTTGAGTTATTCCCACACTAGCAATATTTTCACTACACAACTAACTGTATAATACAAAATCCTAAAATAGGTGTGCATGATATTACAAAGGATAAGCTATACTTTGCTAACAGTCAAAACTGAAATCAACTAAAGACAACCCAAAAATACTGCCATCAGACCACCAAAAAAAGGCTCAGAGTAGTAACAGAAATCTTGAGCTGGTCACTATTAGTCAAACTGTCTCTTACTGGTGAGCTCTAAATGCTACTCTCAAACTGACAGCATTTCAACAGACCATCTCATGTTTAGCTCAAATATTAAAAGCTTATTTTATTTTGAAATGCTGCATAAGAATCCAAATGGAGATTATATCAATAGCAGCAGCTGAACCTCACAATATCAGTGTCAATGAAACTGTTACACTAAGCCCTCCTCTGGTTTCCTTAGATTCATGGGGCACCATTGGAAGAGCTGTGATCCATGCTATATGTGATTAGCTGGCAGAACCCAAAGATCCACTAATGTTATAAAGCTAGAATTGCTAAAAAGTAATGCAATAGTTAACTCTAACATGCATGCTTTCATTTGAAAGTATACAACATCATTTTTAAAAGCAAGCCCCCTCCCCCTCAAAAAAGCCCTCCTTTGTTCCCTTTGGAAGGATATGAGAATACACCAGTCAGGCATTGTGTGAAAACATCACAAATTAGAAAGAAGAACTATACTGGTACATTCTTTAAGATACTAAAATCTTACTCTACTATAATATATCTCAGATGTGTCTTGATCCTGGACAGAATTCTACCTGCAACCTCCAGAAAGGGTCCACATTAGCCAATAACAATCATCTGAAAATGCTTCTGGAGCATGGGCACAAAGAATAAAATTAGAATGGGGCCCTACAAATAAGGGCTATGGAGAGAGAAGCAGAATTGCATGGTCTGTCAGCAAGTAGAGGTGAAGCCAGTGACTGCTGCTCTACTCCACCATTTGTAAAAGGCTGTTCTGCCAGAGGCAGAGAAGTTGGTAAGTGAGTGCATCAATACCAGATTCAGTGAACACTGCCTTCAGAACGTAATGGCTCATTCAGTACAAACATTAGGAAGAGGCTAATGGAAGGGTTTCCTGGCCAGCTAGATAGAACACAATATGAGGCCCTCCCTTGGTGCACACACTGAGAAGTGTTTAATTCTGACTTTGGTTGCTTGGCCCTGTTGTCTTTGGGATGGGGTAGAAACAAGAGACTGTGTTAACTTACAGAGCTGATACAAATAATAAGCACAAGATTATCTGTTCTCTGCTTCAAAGACCAGAATCATCTCGGCTAGAGGGATAAACAGGTAAGCCATTAACTTTACGGTATCTGTTTGTTATTTTATCATTAACAATCTTTTGATAAATTAAAAATAATGGTATAGGAAAAGCTCAAAGATTTACTTCTAACAGGGCTGTCCATGGCATCATTCAATTGCAGAAACTGAGCCATAACTGAGTCAGATTTCCATCTTCTACCATTCATCTAACTTTAAGAGATTTTTTTAAATCTAAGATTTCATTGTTGTCCAAATATAAGATACATATTACTGTCTGAGAAACTCGTTAAGGTACAGTTTCTGATTCAGTAGGTCTGCGGAAGAGAAGGAGAATCTACAGTTCTAGTAAGTTTCCAGGTGATGGCCAGACGTTCAACACAGCACACTTTTAAGTAGCGAGGCTCTACCAAACACAGAAGTACCTCCCACATTGCTGTAATTTAAACATTTTTCCAATGACTCTATATCTGCACACTTTAATGTCCTCATTTATAAAACAAAGAATACATATAACGTAGTATTTTACAAAAAAAAAACCCAAAGCACCAAAAACCCAAAGCACTACATATGAAAGAAAACAAAACACATAAGTTCTGTGGCAGTGAGGTTAAAATGCTACCACATGTTCATGCCAGTGACTCAATGCACAGGGTCATAGCACTGTCCTCTACCATGTTCATGCCAGTGACTGAATACATAGGATTACAGTATCGCTCTCTACCATGTTCAGACTGGTAACTGAATATGGCATGCTATAGCATTCTTCGCTAGCATGTTCATGTGGTGACTAAATATGCCAGGCCATAATATTGTTCTCTAACTGTGCACATCTTAAAAATCCTCATAACAGAAAACTTTTAAATTGTGATCACTCACCTAAATTCCCTGCAAGAATTGTTTTATTGCATACATTTATTTTAGCATAATGTATTATATTTTAAAAATTCATGCAATGGGTACAAAGAAACTCAAGGCTGATGGATATGTTCATTATCTTAACTGCAGTAATAGCATCACTGGTATACACATATGTCAAGACTTAAACAAACTATAAATTAAGTACATGCAGTTTATTGTATATGAAGTGTGCCTCAATGAAGTTGTTTAAATAACAAAACTTTTGTATTCATGAAAAAGCAAAAATAATGGAGTAAAAAGCATGAGAAACTACTGCTTCCTAATGTGAAGCCATAACCTGAAGCTGGCAGGGGAGGCCTCCTCCTGAAGGATGTCACCCTGGAGATGAACCAGACAGTCTCCCAGTCCATAAACTAAGGCACAGCTTCTTAAACTCTGGGTCTGGCCCACATGTGGTAACATAACAAAAAAAGGGGGGGGGCCTGCAAAAACTTTAACAACAAGCACGGAAAGGTTTCTGAACATGCAACGACCAAAATTCAAGCTTTAAAATGTAATGCATACTATGTCTGAGGTCTTTGACTTCACTGCAGTCACGGTTCTGAACATAAAACCTGTGCTCTTAACACGGCACATGCCACCATATGACACAATGTCAACAACCATGGCTGAAACATCTCAGCTCAGATTTAAGAATACTAAGTGTTATAAACTACAATGTTGCTACTGTATAAGATTTCCTGCCATTATAGAAACAATGTTCTGGCTTTATTATAGAAAACAAAGACTTACTAATCTCCTACTGTTATTTTTTAGGTTGTACTAATGTTTTATTTTTAAAAATTGCTATTTGAACTGGTCTCTTGAGTTTTATTTTTTTAACCCTAATGTAAAATTCTGACATGGGATTAGAAAAAAATTTTCAACAATTTCTGAACTAACACCAAAAATTCTTCTACAATTTGTACTATATATTCACGCAAAGTGGCATTCTCAGCATTGACAATAACATAATCAAAATATAGAGTATGGTGGCTGAGGTAGGAGGATTGTCATGACTTTCAGGTAAGCCTATGTGAAAAACAAACAACAAAAAGGTATTAGAAAATGCTGAAAAAGCTCTATGTACCTCAGCATCAAGTATTTCTTCAATATTTAATTATTTATATAAAAATAAGCAAGCACACCCATCTTAGTGCATGTGAGTTCTGATCAGCCTGGCCTAAAGACTAAGTTCTAAGAGAGCCAAGGCTATACAGAGAAACTATGTCTTTAAAAAACCAAAATAAATAAAAATGTAATCATAAAACTCAGTCATCTCTATCTCAAGTCGTTCATTGGCTTCCAGAAATTCTACACAGCCCTAGCCTTATAGTTCTCTGACCTCCTTTAAGGGAAAAACAAAAGAAAACTAGCTCTAGCTTCTTGTAACACACAGGTTCCCACAGCCATATCCTAAATGTGTCATCCTTCACCTCCACTGCTTCACCTCTGGAATAAAATGTAAACGCCTCACCCTATATCCAGAATCTTATTCTGCCAACGCTCTTATCCTCTGTCTAGTCACACCAACCAATCTTTAAATTTGTTAATTTCCTCTGTCCCTTTGGCACCTAGGCATAGGGAACAATGGACGAAGGTCTAATTGCTCTTGCAGGAACACCTATAACCCATTAAACCTCTACTCTTTTCTCTGAACTTTTAAGCACACCCAAGCTCATGTGAATTCAGAATCTAGACTGACTTACTGGAGAAATCACAACTGGCCGTGCCAGCACAATTTCAATCCTAGTCAGCAACCTCACATGAATCTGCGATCTAACGATCATCTTCCTTACCCTTGATCAGGGCATTCTTTCATTTCCTTCAGGACTATTTCAGGACTTCTCATCACTCTCGTCAACTCTCTCCTTCACCCAGCCTAACTCCTAGTCAACAGATGATCTCTTCTAACCAAAGAAACTTAACATTTCAGTATGATCTACCTGTTTTCCTGCTCATACTACTCCCTCACTTTATGGCAGCTTTCTTTTCTTTTTTAACTCAGTACAGCAGGGGTAGGATGAATATCCTGTAATAACAACTTATGAAAAGTTTTAAGGTAAGCAGAATATTTCAATTAGAAATTCTAATTACCCTGATCTATATTGTTACATACTATAAATATGTGCTAATTGTATGATTGTATCTTACAAATATGTACAAAATTACATATTGTACTTATTTATTTATTATTTTTTTGATTTCTCGAGACAGAGTTTCTCTGTATAGCTTTGTAGACCAGGCTGGCCTCGAACTCACAGAGATCTGCCCGTCTCTGCCTCCCGAGTACTGGAATTAAAGGTGTGCCTGGCTTACATGTAAATTCTTAAAAAGATAATATGCTGCACCCACCTCTTCTAAGTTCTTAACGCTGTTCCTCCATCTTCCTCTGATAAATCTTTTGTATCTACTCTTGTTCCCTCACAAGTCTTCTCTGATCATAAACATGCTATTCTTGTCAACATAAAGGAGGAAAAATATTTTATTCTAAGTCACCTGCAAGTCATCACCAATTCCCTTCCTCCTCTCACTCAGATGCCACTGTTCTAGAGAAACAACTTAGGATAAGGAGCACATGGTTCTCTTTCCTTTCGCTGGGCCATCTGGTGGACTTCACAGTGGAAGAAGCTACCCTCTACTGCCTGACACTCCCTACTTCATTCTGCCACAGGCTTCTGTGACTTTAAAACTCCATGACTATTAGCCCTTCATCTCCACAGTGGGCTCAGTGGTAGAATTCCTGGTACTCTCACAGATAAATTTAAACTCCTTGTAGTTTTCTCAGCCTTTATCTAAAGCTCTGATCTCTTCCCTAAGAAAGAAATAGACGGGAAGTACTGTGGGGATGCCCAGAGAGCCACCCATAGCACCTCAGGTCAACATATTCCTGGACAGTAACAAGAAATGGAGGAAGCAGCACCAAGGCCAGCTCTTCCTCAGACACCTCAGAAGCCAAATAACAACTGTCCAGATCAAATCCAGAACCTAGAAGGTAAAATTTTACAGCAACCAAATACTGAAATAAGTATATATACAACCGGAGCAACACAAACAGGAGGA
Source organism: Mesocricetus auratus (assembly GCF_017639785.1). Classification (NCBI taxonomy): domain Eukaryota; kingdom Metazoa; phylum Chordata; class Mammalia; order Rodentia; family Cricetidae; genus Mesocricetus; species Mesocricetus auratus. Next base: position 5,830,624 of record NW_024429224.1, on the reverse strand, counting down.
TAGCACCTTGGCATATGTACCAACTTGCCTCAGTGGTGATTTCAAAAACCACACTGTCATGTGGGCTGTTCTGAAGAAGCAGAACAGACCTTATCACCAAAGAGCTTTGTTGGTTCTGATCTTCTGGGAGCTGTCTGAAGAGCAAACAGAAGACTCTGATTTGCAGCACCTAATGCCAAAGTCACTCAACAGAGAAACAGGACATTCCTCCAAATCATGAAAAAAGCCCCTCCCCCCGTTGGAGGGGCAGCTACCTGTGGCACAAGCTCACAGAGCAGGGTCAAAGACTGCACTGGTGACCTGATTCTGCCCACACTTCAGAATTTAGGGGGCCTCATGCTGGCTAAAGGCACCTCAGCCATTTGAAAGACACGTGGATGCTCTGCAGCCTCACCTCTGCCGGATGTCGAGGGGCTAAGCACATGCAGAGAAAACAAGCATGAGGGCATACTGGGTAGACAAGCTAAGCAAGAAAATATCCCCAAAGGCAGACTCTGTTTTCTTCTTTTTTATTTTTCCCTTTATTTCAGTTTCTAGTATTCAAGGAGATTACTATCAAATCAGTAGCTGAGGGCTGGGGGTGCAGTACAGTGGCAGAGCACACATGCATGCATACACTCATTCACAAAGCTGAAAACCACTAAAAGAAGGGCTGTGAGTGGCAGATATGAAAAGAAGAAAAAAGAAGGAGCCTGTGAGTACTTACAGCAACAAGCATGCCAACACAGTCATCCTGGGGGTACCAAAAGGAAGGAGGAATAGAGAAGAGCAGAATGAAATTCCTGAAGTAATGACTGAGAGCTTTTGGATGCATAAGACACAAACATAAGTTCCAAACGTAAATACAAAAGGATCCACATATAACAAGAGAAACACCTCAGCATGCTCGAAATGTCCTCAGCAAAACTGGCAGTCGAGTTCTTGGCAGGAGCCATGCTGGCAAGAAGGATATGGAGTGACATATTTAAAACACTGAAAAGCAGCCAGGGGTGGTGGTGCACACCTTTAATCCCAGCACCCTGGAGTCAGAGGCAGGTGGATCCCTGTGAGTTCAAGGCCAGCCTGGTCTACAAAGTGAGTTCCAGACAACCAGGCTATTACAAAGAGAATCCCTGTCTCGAAGAAACCAAAAATAATAAATAAATAAACAAACAAGCAAACAAATCAATAAATAAATAATGAAATGCTGAAAGGGAAAAAAGTAAAGCGTCTTCATTCAAATTTAACATCTAATTAAAATTACCCTTTTAAGAGGGCGGCAGCTGGGCTCCAGGGCATGCACCTGCAGTCTGAGCTACTCGGGGAAGGCTGCAAATGGCTACTTTGAAGGTATTTTACAGTGGACTATGCCTTTGGTTCAAGCTATCTAACAGGCTGAGACAGGGTGATCACCTGCACCTCAGGAGTAAGACAAGCTTGGGAAACACGGAAAGATATTGCAAGGAAAAAAAAAAGACCTAAAATCAATAACATAACTTCATACCTTAAAGGAACAGAACCAAGTAAATACAAGCTAGCAAGAGAAAGAAAATAATAAACACTGAAGTGAAAATTGCCAAAGCAGAATAAAAATAAAATAAAAATGTGATTCTTGAACAATATAAATAAGCTCAGATATGAAAGTGGAAATACTTCTACTAGCCCACAGAAATCAAAAAGACTGTAAAAGAATACTATGAACAACACTACAAAAATAATTAAGAATACTATGAACAATGTTGTATAACTACCAACAGTTGGAAGAAACAGAAAATGTTTTAAGTATTCAAATTACCTATACAGACTTAAGAAAATAGTCCTCATCTGAAATGATTTCTAAAAAAGACTGAATTAGTAATCAAAACAGAAAAGTCAAGATGATGACTTGTAACCATCCATAACTCCATGCACATACATATATGCAGGCAAACTTTCATATACATAAAAATATCTTTAAAATATGTAAGGGACGGCAATTGTGAAAAACCCATAACTAGCATCATCCACAGTGATGACTCAAAACTAACTCAATATGATCAAAACCAGGCAGAATTAACTATTTTCCTCCATAGCTCTTCAACAAAGCAAAAAAAGAAGTAAAACTAACACTGTGTGTGTGTGTGTGTGTGTAATGACCCCCAAAACACAAAAAGTCTACTAGAGTCAATAAAATTTGAGCTATTACAAGGCACAAGATCAACATATAAAGATCAGGTTCACGGGGAGGGAGGAACTAGAGAAAGTGTCCAGTGGCTAAGAAAGAGAACAGTTCTTGCTGAGGACCCAAATTTGATTCCCAGTACCCACATTAGGCAGTTTGCAACCACCTATAACTCCGCTTGCAGGAAATCCAATATCCTCTGCCGGCCTCCACAGATACTACATACAACTTCAAAAGTTCCCAGTCTTTCACAATCAAAATAACTTAAAAGTCCAAGGTCTCTTCTAAGATGCAAGGCTACGTCTTAATTGTACTGCATGTGAGAGCAAAAGCAAAAAGCAAATTACAAAATGCAGTGGCATAGAATATACATTGCCATTACAAAAGGGAGGAAGGGGAACATAGTGTGGAAATACTGGACCAAAGCAGGACAAAAACCCAGCACAACCAAAACCCAGCTCCATGTCCAGTGTCAGTGGACATCCATGGCTCTTCCCTTCCAGCTTGGCTGACAGCAGTATAGTCCAAAAGTAAAACCATGTATGGACAGTCAATTTGTTTTTCTACAAAGGTACCAAGACCACTCAAGAGAGAAAGCACAGGCAACTTGATAAGACACATCCAGAAGAATGAGGTGGAAACCCTACTTTACGCCATGTACAGAAACTAACCACATGAATATAAAAACTACAACTATAAAACCTTAACAACATAGGAATCTGGGGGCTAGAAAGATCACTCAGTGGTTATGAGCATCGTCTGTTCTTCCAGACCTGGGTTCAGTTCCCAGCACCAATATGGCAGTTTACAACCATGTGCAACTCTAGTTCCAGGGGATACAACACCCAACACCCTCTTCTGACCTCTGTTGACACATACATGATACAGACATACATGTAGGCAAAACATCCATACACATAAAATTAAAAAAATAACTTTTCTTTAAAACTAGCAGTCAGCTGGGTGTTGTTGGTGCACGCCTTTAATCCCAGAACGTGGGAGGCAGAGGCAGGCAGATCTCTGTGAGTTCGAGGCTGGGGTGGACCCACAGCCTCCAAATCAATACAGAGAAACCCTGTCTTGTAAAACCAAAAAAAAAAAAAGAAAGAAAGAAAAAAGAAAAGAAAATATACAATCAATCAAATGCTTATACATGGTCATAACATTGTTAGTCACAAGAGCCAAATGTGGAAAACCTATTTCTGATAAACTGCAGTATATTCATATCGTGGAATATTACTCAGCCATAAAAATGAATGAAATACTAACAAATGCTACAGCATAGATGAACCTTTAAACACTGTTAGCTGTAAGAGGCCAGTGAAAAGACAATACACCATATGATTCCATTAATATGAAGCATCCAGGGAAGATACGTCTATACAGAGAGGAAACACACTGGTGGTTGGCAGGGAATGAGCAAAAAGTAGTAACTGCATAAGAATGGGTAAAAAAGGCTTCATCTAAGATGATGACAATGTTTTGGAACCAGAGAAAAATGGTGGTTATGTTACACTGTGACTGAACAAAATGACACCAAGCTGTAAAGTCCAAATGGTTAATATCACATTGCTAAATTTTTCTTAAATATGAAATAATATCCTCAAGCATATGGAATAATCACACACTTCCAGCACACACCTGAATTGATATAAACTACTAGGAAACAATGTGGCATTGTCTAACAAGGGTGATAATAAACACAACACATAACCCTTGAAATGCCACTCTCAATTTCCCTGAGTAATGACAATTACAATCCTACTGCCTTTACCCAAAACTAACAAGCACTTTACTTATTTCCCCATCATTTACAACACTTGAGTTCATGTCAACAAAGACAATACCGCCAAAGGACAAAACGCACTCTCTGTCCTATTAGAGTTCTCAGTACACTGGCAGAAAAAAAAAACTTAATTAAATACAGCATCATGAGCATAATAGCAAAGTGGGAAAAAAGAAAACAAAATAGGATGCTATTGGGCACATAAACAGGTAACTAACAGAACTGAAAGGTTGGACCAACAAAAGGGCTCAGCAGGACTTGCCAAGAAGCCTGGTGACCTGAGTTCAACCCTTGGAATGAAAGTAAATGTGGAAGGAAAGAACCAATTCCAGAAAGGTGTCCTCTGACCTGCACACATACACAAACAAATAAGATGTAATTTTTAAAAAGAACTGGAGTTTAAAAACATGTTCCAGAGCAGTGATTCTCAGCCTTCCTAACGCTGCAGCCCTTTAATACAGTTCCTCATGAGTCTAATCAGTTACCTAAGCTTCTCACTTCTCAGTTTTATTTAAACCACTACTGCCCTTTTTAAAATCCCTATTATTAACTACTGCATATAATCACTGACCAGCATTTCCTCCAAAAGTTTCTGAAGCAAAACATGATAAAGTCTAGTCCTTTCCTCTTGCTTGCACCAATCAGAGCTACCCAACACAGATTTAAGACCTTCTCCCTTGTGCAAAGCCGCTCTAACACATGCTGTCCCTGCTGCCCCTTCATCCATCTCAATAACCCTGCTTTCTGTGTCCACCCTGTTTTTAACAGAAAGCATTTGCTGTGTCTCTAAGGAACTTGTGTCACTGAATGCAGCAAGTCCTGCATGTTCCTTTTGTGGTTTTTGTTTTGTCTTGTTTTGTTAATTTGGTTTTATTTTGAGGTAGGGTCTCATGTAGCTCAGGCTGACTTCAAACACATTATACAGTGAAGGATGACCTTGAACTCACAACCCTCCTGGCCCCACCTCCCAAGTACTAGGATAAACATGTCTCCCCATGCCCAGATCTCAGAAAGGTTTTTTTTCCCCCTAGACAGGGTTTCTCTGTGTAGCTTTGTAGACCAAGCTGACCTCAAACTCAGAGATCCACCTGCCTCTGCCTCCTGAGTTGTGGGACTAACGGCATGCACCACCACTGCCTGGTTCTCAAAAAAGGTTCCTTAAGAAATAAATGAGGAGATAATATAACAGCAATAGCTGTTGTTTATGAAGCACCCGCTCCATGTAGACAACTCAGTTATTGTACACACATCCCCCCTATCTTTAGCACAACCCTGAAAGCTGGGTATACCCTCAGAAAAGATCAGGTAACTTGCCAATGTCACAGATCAATTGTGTGGTAGCTAAGAGTGGGACCCAGATCTACTGCATTCAGAGATTAGTGTTGTTCTGCAGCAAGCTGCCCCCAAACTACCCTTAAATACTGCTCTCACCGCCCTTCCCAAAGTGAACAACCAGCTAGAACTGTCAGCCTTTAATGCACTGACATGTGCCAGGCATTAAAATACCAGTAATAACCAGTTCCCAAAACACTGACCAGTCACCCCAGTAATACAATACCTGACAGAAGACCCTAAAAATGGAAAAGTAACTTTTAAAGTTGTAGAACAATTAAAAACTGCCTTATTATTCCTAAATATTTCAAGCAACTTGTATTTTAGTTTGAGTGAGAGAAGGAAGAAAAAAAAACATCAGCTTATAAATATGTAACTGTCTGCAGAGGCAGGTGGTTCAGAAAGATCCGCCATGATACTAAAAGGGCAACACTCAGTATCTTACATATTTACCCCTAACCCTACCATCACCATGGCAATCACCCCATCTCCACCCACCATCACTATCACCCTCATTGTACCATCAGCCCATGCCTCCCACCCCAGTCATCCAATCTGCTGAGCTGACAGCCTCTCCCTCTTGAATCCCTTTCCTCCAAATGAAACATATCTTGGGGAACTAAAAACAACAGGAGTTTTCAAATGTTAGGAATGCAAAAGTTACACAAAGCTAACAGACAAATTTAAAAAACAAATGAAAAAGGTTTGGAAAAGGTAGGGAAATGAGCAAACATTCAGCACCTGCTGCATACCAGGCACTGAACTAGATATTTTTGCATAAATTACTTCAGTTTGCAATAAATTATTAATGGTTAGAACATCAGGCAAAATACGATTTTATATCCTAGTTGGGCTAAAATCAATCCTGAGCATAAGATAATGTGAGGAAAAGTACCCCGGTTTCTTCTTGTAGTATTTGCACCATTTTAATGAGATTTTTCTATTAATCTTTAACAAGCCATGAAATGCTGTATCTTCACCACGACCAACCCATGAAATTTACCAACTTTGCCTATGATTCATACCAGGTCATAGTTATAATGTCTTGTATGTATTTTAGCTCAACAACCACTGAAACGTCTCCCATTGGACATAGCAAAAGCTCTGCTCACAATTAAAGCAAGAACTGCTAACTATGAGCTGCTCAGGGTTACAGCCCTGGCTGATGGTTGCAAAGACCATGCAGTAAGAAGCCTGCATGTGGTGCCCTGGACTTCCCACACACTCAAACAACAGTGTGAGCTCTGCTAGCGTCATAAAATCAATCTCAGATTAGGTAATGAAATATGCACCAGCCTTTTCCCAGAACCTCTGACAAATCACACACAATCCTAAATCTTCATAAATCATGATTAAAGGCAAGTGTATCATCACTACCACATATATCTTCCCCAGCCTGACCCAGAGACTAATGAGAAAGGGCCTAGACTATCTCATCTGATTAATTAATTCAAAATGTCTGCTGTTATTCAAATGTGAGGCTGGTATTATTTGAATAACACTTGACAGCAGCGCCTGAAGATATCATTTCTGATTTGTGAAGTTGCTGCTGCGTGGCTGATGACAGTTTGTGGGAACATTCCAATGAAGCTGCTTTTCCAGGCACAGCTGTAGAAGATTTGCCAAAGAGGTGGTTCTTCTTTTTTTTGTCAGTAGTTGATGTTGCTAATGTTGTCAAATATTTCCAAAACACACAGTCTCTGGAGTCTTTTTTTTCTTAAATACTGCCACAATGGCAGCTTTTCTACCTTTCCAATTTGATTTGCCTGAACACAAAATTGCATCTCGGGCGCCCTCTCTCCTTTTCAAGAAGTTAAATTGCACCTTCCAGGATTCACCAAATCCCTCTCACTAGCATTCTAAACACAGAAAAGGGGAAAAGAAAGACATCCATGCTGGGCTGGGCTGGGCTGGGCTGGGCTGGGCTGGGCTGGGCTGGGCTGGGCTGGGCTGGGCTGGGCTGGGCTGGGCTGGGCTGGGCTGGGCTGGGCCGAGCCGGGCAGAAACCTGGATATGGAGGCCATTTTTCTCTACTGAACTTTATTCCTTCTTTAAAGATGTCAAAGGAAAATCATAATGTATCTTACCCAAGACTGGTTCCCTTTTCAAAAAGAAAGTACAGCTCTCAGGTCAAAATTAATGGTGCTAAAGGGAGCTCAGAATCAACAGTACTTACATTCAGATCCACTCATTACTTCAGGGATTTGCTTTTAGAAGTTCATACAACACATAGCAACATTGGGATCTAACCATGACAGACTCTGCAACTCACAGACCTGTATGTTAAATCTAAACTCAAAATTCTTTCTCTGCTATACTAGTAAAAGATGAAAAGACAGAAGTCAGTGTTTTATTAACTAGTATTCTCTGCTATACTAGTAAAAGATGAAAAGACAGAAGTCAGTGTTTTATTTCCCCAATTGCACAGCCCTCCCTCCATCACTCACATTTCTTTTTTCTCTGTACATAAAATTCATTTGTTCCTACAAGCCTTCTTCCCTGACAAGTCTCCTCTACTTCCTCTTGTATGCATTTCATTTTTCCAAACTGCAAGAGTCAATGCTTACTCAACACAATGATAGTAAACATAAACTCTATCTAATATCTTCAGCTTAAAGACTAAATGTAGTTAATAAATGGTTAAAAGCTAACTAGTAACCAAAAAATCATAAACAATTACAGCTGAATGAGATCCTAAGCTTCTAACCCAACTTCTTTATTTTGTAAATAATCATTCAGTGACTTGCCCACGAATCCCAGGAAACTTACACAAGTTCTTCGGGGAGAATTGTGATTCAACAAATGTGCCTCTGTTGGTCTGTCCCTCCTTCCTTTGTGTGTGCAGCCAAGGCTGATTACAGAGTCCACTTTCTAAGGGCAAAGGCTGTTTTAACACTGGAAAGTATTAACAGAACATCATCATTAGGAAAGAACTTAACAAACACTACCCGGGCTCCAGCCTGGATCAGAAGGAAGACTTAAGGCTACACTGTGCCTTCAGAGTCAGCACCCTAAAGACTTAGTTTTTTCAAGTAACTTTTCTGTCAAGTAAAAACAGACAAAGAAAAAATGAGGGACTTAGAGCTAATTATATATGTATTTCACCTCACATACAGGTCAGTGCTGAAAGGTGGTTCACAGCCCTTTTGGAAGTACACAGGTATTTGGTTTCACAGTCCTAAGATAGTCCATGACAGAAGTCTATGTCATTAGCATTACAGCTTAAAACTGGAGAGGGGAGGGGGGCAGCTCACTTCAGAATGACCTTGATGAAACTAACATTATCAACTATGACATAAGTATATGTCCAACATTCTGTGACAAAATAAGAATTGTACCCAAAGCCCTGGGTAAAGGAACAAGCACACCTGTGGGTTTCGAGCTCAACTCACGTACTCAGAAAAAATGACTGACAAACTGCAGAGACTAAGGCTTGGAGACTTGGGAAGATAACTTTTTTAAAACAGAACAAAGTAAGCCTGGTACCATAAGAAAAACAATGGATAGTTTGAATGCCAATGACAAACCACAAACTTTCAAGCAAATTTTAATTTTTGAAACATCCATCGCATGTGACAGCTTTCAACTATTAAAATTTTTTCTAGGTACCTCAGGGTGTCACTAAGTGGTAGAGCAGGAACTTGATGTACATACATGCATGAGGCCCTGAATTGTACTCCCAACCAATGAGATAATGTTTTTAAATATGGTGATGATTTAGTGAGTTTTGTGATAATATGGGCAAATATAACTTTTTAATAAGGTATAATGAATTGCTAGTATTTTCAAGATAAGGATGCCTATCCATATCAATATTTTTCAGATGCTTAAGACATGATGTGACGAAGTCCTACACAGGTAGAAGAAACAAGGTGCAAATCATCAGCCAGGTATACTGTCAAATGCCTATAATCCAGTCCTTCAGAAGCAGAGGCAGACAGCCACTTTAAGGACAGCCAGGGCTACACTGGGAGACCATCAGCCATATGTAATCAGACAACAGAAGCAGCAATGACATTCTGTCTTCTAGTAAGTCTGACAAAAAAAAAAAAAGAATTTCAAAATTGTAAGCAATGCCAGTCTTCATGCTATCTTCTTTTGTTTTATTCAGTTTCAAAAAACTGGAGAGATGGCTCAGCGGTTAAGAGCACTGACTGGTCTACCAGAGGTCCTGAGTTCAATTCCCAGCAACCACATGGTGGCTCACAACCGCCTGTAATGAGATCTGGTGCCCTCTTCTGGCCTGCAAGAACACATCAAAACAAAACACTATATACACAATAAATCAATAAATTTTAAATAAAATTATTTTTAAAAATAGTGTTTGGGAGGCAGAGGCAGGCGGATCTCTGTGAGTTCGAGACCAGCCTGGTCTACAAGAGCTAGTTCCAGGACAGCCTCCAAAGCCACAGAGAAACCCTGTCTCGAAAAACCAAAAAAAAAAAAAAAAAAATAGTGTTTGGGATGATGTTATTTATGTTTGTATTGCAATGGACTCAGAAAATATTTTTAATTTGTTTTAATTTCTATTGCAGTTAAATACTGATCAATATTGAACTCATATAAACAAAAACTATTAAGAATATAGAGGTCCTGAGATCAGAGTTTAAGAATCTTTGATGTAGTTTGCTCAAAAGTGTTGAGTCAGCAAAGTTTAACAAATGAAATGCTAATTCTAATACAAGGAATGAGTGTATTTTTAAAGAAATCTACCATGAGGTAAAAATTAAATCTTATAGCACCAAGCAGCAGAAGAGTTGTCAATATGACAAATTTCCAGGGAACTTCTGGCACCCAGGCTGAAACCAATAGGGTCACCACCATCATCAATATCCAGTCAGCATAGCTAGAAAGTGGGCGTGGTGGCACACCCTTTCACTCCAGCACTGTAGAGGCAGAGGCAAGAGGTCTCTGAGAGTGTGAGGACTGCCTGGTCTACATAGCAAGTTGTAGGCCAGTGAGGGCTACTTAGTGAAACCTTGTCCAAACAACAACAAGAAGACAAACAAAATAAACAAAAATCAAGTAAACAAAAACAAAACCTGCCCAATAAGTCCTTAAACATTCAAATTTAGATTTCCTCCTCATCCCGCATCGTTCAACTCTAGTCCTACTTCCCACCTTGCTCTCACTGCCGACCTGCTCTTCACACTCAGGTACAGTTCAATTCCATTTTCTCCGCTCCTGCCCTACATGTCAACAAACATTGACTAGGTCCAGGGATCACTGGTGCTATGAATATAAGTAGACCTTTGATGAGAGTAAATCTAAAAGGCTCCCAAGAAGAAAGCTTTATAAACTGGGACAAAAGATGTTTTTAAAAATGAGAGGGAGGGGGGCTAGAGAGATGGCTCAGAGATTAAGAGCACTGATTGCTCTTCCAGGAGTCCTGAGTTCGATTCCCAGCAACCACATGGTGGCTCACAACCATCTACAATTCAATGTGGTGCCCTCTTCTGGCATGTAGGAAGAACAGTGTATATGCAATAAATAAATAAATCTTTAAAATAAATAAATATGTAATAAATAAATAAATATATTTTTAAAAAATGAGAGGGAGGGACTGAGGGAGTGAAGGAGGAGGAAGAAAGTAGGGGAGGGGGGAGAGGAGAGGGCATCAGGGAACTATGCAGCTCCAATGGTGCACTACTTGCCCAGCATGCATCAAGCCTCAGGTTCTATCCCTAGCACCAAATAAAAGGCCCAAGCTAGGGTAGGAGCACTCCTGTAATCTTCAGCCTTCAAGGTGGAGACAGGAGGGTCAAAAGTTCAAGTTCATTCTTGGCTACATAGTACCCAATCAAGACCAGGTCAGCCTAGGCTACATGAGACTGTGTCAAAAAAGAACTAAACAGGTTACAGAACCCGAAGTCTCGTGTCTCCAAGAGAGATCTGTTAATGATGTTCTAGGAGTCTATTAACTCCCTGAAACTGTACTCAAACCTTTCTAAGTACACACACACACACACACACACACACACACACACACACACACACACGTTTCTAGAAATATAGACACTGACTGTCAGGATGGGCAGATTTATTGACCACAGCACAGAATAAAATCAAGAATATCTGGATTACATGATTTTTAGCAATAAAGAAGAAAAGGGAACAAAATATTTATCAAATAGTTGTGATCTTTCCACATCGTGATAGTTTCCATGAAGCAAAATCATTGGCGATGAGTCTAACAATTTTGACTAGACTGACATCCACCCAAACCACAGAGCTGCTCTAATTCTCCACTTAGTAGTCACCACTCACACTAGTCACCTGTACTGGTTTTCAGTGCAGCCATTCTGAAATCCACCATTCCCATGGCTCTAGAGTACAAATATTTAGGGTTTTTTTGTTTTTTGGTTTTTTGTTTGTTTTTTTTTTTTTTTGGTTTTTTTGGCAGGGGGAAGGGGCAGGGGACCAAAAGCTCTTTCAAATTGTTCTAACAGTTACAACTAAGTAAGTAAGTATATACGGATCTTGATTTCCCATGCTCTTCACTTGATAAGCAACAAACCAGTGCCCAGTTCAAACTAGTAAATAAATGATACCTTACCATATTCTGTGTTTCTCATCAAACTATTTAAAATTAGCACTCACAGGGCGGTGGTGGTGCTCACCTTTAATCCCATCACTCGGGAGGCAGAGGCAGGAAGATCTCTGTGAGTTCGAGATCAGTCTGGTCTACAAGAGCTAATTCAAGGACACAGAGAAATCCTGTCTCGAAAAAGTAAATAAATAAATAGATAGATAGATAAATAAAATTAGCACTCATTTAAAATAATTCATGATTTGTAGTACCTTTTGATTTAACTAATCCTGGGCTAATCTTTGGACTAGTCAAAAACATGTGACCAATCAGTCACCTTTGAAGTTAATTATTTAATTTATCATTAAAGAGATTTCTATAGCTTATAGATTAAAAACTCAGCCACAAAACTATACAGTGTAAAATGAATATAAATCAATCATTATGACAGATGAAATTATTTGAGAGTCAAAATGAACAAAATATTCTATGTCAGCAAAATGTCTCTTGTCAAAATCTACTCTTTAAGATTTCATTATCATGTACTAAAACAAATATCCTTCCAACTCTACAGAGAAACATGTCTTACATCATAATTCAAACTTCCTTTTGGGAACATAAATTTTCTTACCTCTGAAATATACTGCTTCATCATACTTAGTTTTAAAGTAAAAACTTTAAGGTAAATTAAAGCAACATTAAGCTTGTTACTAGTTTTCAACACAGAAGTTTTCCTTTTAGAATATTACCATTAATAATAACCATGGCAATGGTAATATATATAAATTACTTTTATAAATAATTTACATATAAATTACTTAACATCTAAGTAAGCAACTTTGGCAGTTTTCCCATATATACTGTAGCCGATATAATTAAGATAAATTTCTAAATGAAAGATGTCTTACTTAGGGTCTCTATCTCTGTGATGAAACACCATGACCAAAAGCAACCTAGGGAGGAAATGGTTTATGTCAGCTTACACTTCCAGGTAACAGTCCATCACTGAGGAAAGTCAGAGCAGGAAATCAAGGCAGGAGCTAAAGCAGAAGCCATGGAGAAACACTGCTTACTAACTTGCTTAACTAGCTTTCTTATACACCCAGTACTAGCTACTTAGGGGTGGCACTGTCCCTGTTGAGCTGGCCCCTCCTACATCCAGCAACTCAAGAAATGCCACACGGACTAGCCTACAGACAAATATTATGGAGCCATTTTCTAAATTAAGATTCCCCCTTCCCAGGGATGTCTAGTTTTGTGTCAAGTTGACAAAAAACCAACCAGCACAAAGAATTAGAAGACCATGTACAGATTCATTCAGCAGTGTGTGTGTGTGTGTGTGTGTGTGTGTGTGTGTGTGTGTGTGTGTGTGTGTGTGTACAGAAAAAGAGAGAGAAGACAAAAAGACCTTGGCTTCTAAATGCTTACAGTCCCATAGAGAATGAGGAAAGGGAAAAAGAAAAAAAAAAGCCCCTCTATACCTAAGTGAATCTTTATAGCATACTACTTACAAGTATTAACTTAGGGTAATTTTATCTAATTGTGAACTTTAATGACTCAGAAAACATCAAGATTTACTAATTATTGACAAGACCAAGTCCCTCAAAGTAGAATAAGTGAAACCTCTCCTATTCCTTCCATTAGATCTTTCCTCCATCCTCTAACCCAAACCCCTTCTCATCTCTGGCTGTCTCAGCAAACAGTTATGACTGCACACCCCACATGTATTACTTAGAAACTTTAAAATGAACAAACAGAAAGAATAGGGCTAGCTGAAAACAGCATCACAAAATCCAGGTCTAAAGATGAAACATTCTTCATTTGTCTATTTCTAAGCATGTGTGTTTTAGAAGGTTTACAGGATACATGATAAAATGCTCTAAAACACAAGAAGACAACTTGTATCACACACACTCATCTCCACTCAACTAGCTTCCTGGCACTAAAACAGCTTGCGATCACACCCTCAGGTATCAGAAAGGGTATAGTATTTCAATCTTTATAAGAACTAAATTCTCCAAAATATAAACAGAAGCAAGTTTGAATAGATGCCATTTAGAAATTCTGTGACCAAGGCCAGGGTTAATGTCGAATATTTCTGAAGACTCTATAAAGACAGGGAACTATCAGAGCATGGTCTGCATACCTTTGATCCCAGCACATAGAGGGCAGAGGCGGACCACTGTGAGTCTGAAACCAGCCTGGTCTACAGAGTAAATTTCAGCCGAGGCAGGGCTATATAGTGAGACCCTGACTCAAAATAAATAAATAAATGAATCTAGGATCATCAAATTATCAAACAAATACTCTTCTACTAGGTTTCAGATGATTTAAAACCATAGCCTTCACAGTACCCCAGATCCCATGCCTAGAACACAGGCTGAGATCACAGACTACCTTGACAATGAACAGAAAGAAAGGAATAGTGACTTTTCTGCCTTTGTTTTTGAACCATATGATCATATGTAGAATTCTCAAAATAAAATACAGAATAGTATTAACTTTACCAAAACTGTCCCTGAAAAGTAAAGCATTGCAAACCGTCAGCAAAGGCAACTCTAAACAATGATATAAAACTATAATATTCCAAGGTTCTCAGAGTCATTTTCAAATCTTAAAAGCTTTACCCAGGGAAATGTGCAGCGTATTTCTAAGCAAAAACTGAAACTTTTTGCAAAACAATGTTTTTTCTTATAGCACATAGTTCCCCAAAGGCGATAAACTCTTTATTCCTGCTCTGTGCTTTAAGACAGAATCTGCTTTTATCCCTCAGCAAGATATGAACCAGCTACTAGCCTGACAATGCCAAGAACCATGACAAAATGGATTATTAATGAGAAACTGAACTCCAGAACTCTATTAATTTATGTCTTCCTGTCGGATCCAAAAGATATATCAGCCTTCTCACTCAAAAGAAAAAAATGCCAACACTGTACTTTGTTTTAAAGTTCTCCACAGATGAAGAATTCATTATCCAAAGTACAGTTCTGTTATTTCAGGCTTTCTTGTAGAATAAAGAATCTTTATCAAATGGCTAAGAAAGCTGCTGACAAGTGCAAGTACCTTGCAAAATATATTTACGTCAAACGTTCACTGAGGAAAGTGGGGGAGGGGCAGGGAGAAAGGTGAAAGCCCCTGCAGCAGCCTTGGCCCACCCTGTCCTAGCAGTATCTAGAAAACTAAGCTCTTTAATTCCTACCATAACATGGTATGCAGCATTAACACAACTGCGTGTTTGTGAGCGATTTTAATTCTTAATTATACTAATTATTCTGACATGAAGGGAAATGATCTAACAAGGGAAGAGAAGAACGTGTGGTTTCTTTATGCATAAACAACAATGTTCAAATGACATAAAATATTCTTTTGAGCTTTCATAAAAAATCCGTCTAATCTATGCTTATCATAATATTTATGAAATAAAAAAACCAGAGAGGAAAAATTGCTATAATGTGCTCTGTGTGACCTCTGCTTTCTACAGAGAATGAAAACAGCCTTTTGCTTTTCAATCCCCATCAAAGTGGAGTAAAAGGAGGAACGGCATTCCCGTGCTCACTGCCATTAATCATTGCTTTCTTCAAGCAAGTGCGTATTAATTTCTGTCATCCCAAACATCATCGAGTATTGTTACAGCACCGTTCACTCCTCATTCACCACCAGTTGTTACCAGTTTCCCTACACTGAGCAGAGACAGGGTGAATCGTGTGGATTTCAGTGTTAGAGGCCTTTATCCCTGGGGTGCTGACACCAATTAAGCCATTTCAAGAAGAAATGAGAACAGGCCCAACCCTTCCATGTAACAAGAGCTTGCACCTAGCTTTGGCAGGTTGCCATTTTCTCTGGCTTCACACTATAGAAATACTCTTCTCCACATCTTTCTGAATGATTCAGACTGTTTTCATGGAATCAGTAACAATATCTTTTTGTTCAATCTGCAAGTCGAGACGTAATGCCCAACACAACCTCACACAAAAGACCCTGATAATCCAGATGGTAATCCAGAAGGACGGCGCTGTAATTGCAGAATCATCTGAGTCGAGGTCAGAAATGAAAGAATACACTCCTTTAATCCCAGAACAAAATTGCTAATAGGCATTTCAAACAAAAACAGACTCCGAAAGCTACTGCTTTCCTCAAACCGGGTTAACCAAAGATAAAACATTTTATCCCACTGGCTCCATTCCAGCACAATACTATCTGAGAGTTTATACACACAGGAATATAAACCGGATACTTCCAAAAGAATCAGCACAGTTTGGGTCCAGTTTAAAGGAGAGTATAGTCAAACACTCTACTGGCATTTGCTTAAAGACCACACTTTATAAAAGGTTACCAAGTCAAAAACAATCTGTTCAAGAAAATTTAATTAATGTCATTTTTGCATCACTAAATACAGACATCCATCAAATTCTTTCACAATGTTGTTGATTTTTTTTGACTGCTTTAGATCTAATCATTCTCCTTGTTTTAGACATTTACATCTGCTTTTAAGTTTTTATGGTTGCCTGTTGGCAGGCAGCAAAGTGGAGCTGTCGATGCTACTGCAGAATAATGCAAGGTTTGTTATGAATTAAATATTAGAAACCTTAACACAGCGGCCAATAAGAATTATTTGCCTTATTAAAGCAGCAGAAGACGCTGATTAAATTTTCATTGCATTGCAGTCTTTTTCCCATTTCTGCTTTCAATTCATCATTCTAATGTATGAAAGGCTCGCCGAATAATGGCAGGGGGACTTAATTTCTGAAATGCAAATATAGCAAAGAAAATACCATAAATACCCGCCCAGAAAACATTAAACAGTCAGTTCTAATTAAGTGAATACTAGCTAAGTAAATATTCTCTTAAAGGGAAAAAAATAACTCAAATGTCAAGAATTCCAGAAGGAAAGCACAATTACCTATATCACAAATGTGAACAGATACACACTGTGGGTAGACTGGATCTTGGGAAAACTGGCACTTCTCACATTCTCCTTAGGCCCTAAAGCACTCTGAAGGAAGGGAAGACCATGATTACACTCAGCTCGGCACAATTTCTGAAATTTAATTTTTATAAGAAAAAAATGACAAGGGTATAAGAGCACTGTGCACCATGTAGGGCTCAGCCAGAGCAGCAGACTGCACTTCTGAATCCCTACATTATGTTTTAAATGTACACTCACTGCTGCAAATATATTTAGGGAATAAACTGTCCCTGCAAAAATACCATGATCACACGTCCCATACTGAAGGTTGTTCACGTTTCTTCCTTAATGTGAGGGAGAAAATGAACTTCAAGTATCTATTTCC
>NW_024429224.1:5711046-5808546 GCF_017639785.1 Mesocricetus auratus | reverse complement strand
GACTAATGAGGAGTCTGAGTTTAACCAACAAAAGCTTAAAGTAACTAAGTATTTCCTATAGGAAAAAAAAAAGTAGTGAGCGTGTTATCTAAGTCCCCGTCCAGTCCCACAGAAATGTCATCAAGACTGTCCCAAGAGGCTCTCATCTTCACGCCTATATGCACATTCCTAACTCCCAGTAACATTAGCAGGCATTACATGCCCACCCATGCCCAAGGAGATGCAAGACCCCATAGTGTACATGCATGGCAGCTGTAGGGACTAAATAATCCATATGGCTCTGAGAAGCTATGGCTTATTGGGTCCAGACATGATGGAATTCAGACGCTAGAACCCAAACACTGCAGTCTAACCAATCCAGTCAGGCAGCACTGTGCAGTTTGATTAAAGCTGTATGCAGGTAGATGATCAGTGTTTGAAGAAATCTTAACTTTTTCATAAGCACAGAGAATTCTGTCCTCCACTTCCCCAACCCCTTTAGTCATGCATCCATTTTCTCACAAAATTATAGAAAATCACAAAGTAGTTTTACAGAGCAAAATTCAAATGCCTGACTGTAGCCACAAATCAGTAAAACCAGAATGAAAATTTCATTCTCAACATGAAAATCAAATATGGTAATCTTATATGTCAATAAACAACAAAATATAAATTCCACAGGTTGTGTTGTAAAGGGCAAAGTTTAACCACTAATTAATTTTATTGGTTCAACTTCCATAAATTCAAGTCAAAATCTTAATGCTAATTTAATAGTTTCAAGAAGTCCAATTCAACAACTTCTTTCTTCCCTCCCAAGTAAACATTCTTGTGAAATTTAGTTTAATGCTAACATTGGTACACATGTTTACACTTACAAAGAGGTAAGTAAGTGATAACAATTCACTAGCCATTGTTGCTAAAGTCATTTCAGGAAAAAGAAACTAAACGACCAAATTCTTAATTTCACACAGAATGTAAAATGAAAATTTCATGGTATATTTAAATAATCATGGCAGGAGAAGAAGTCCAGTGTTCCAGAACCTTCTCTAGAGCTTTCAATCAATTTTATTTATATGCAAAACCAAGAAAAACAGGGGGGGGGGCATTAAAAAAAAAACACATACCAAAAAAAAAAAAAAAACAAAGCTCCTCCCGATGCTAAAGCTCTCAATTTACTGACAGGCAAATGGCTTCATGCTGCCACTTAATCTCATTTCTTGCATAATGCCCTCTAATTAGCATATCAAAGTGAATTAATACTTCTAGGGCATTAGCAATGGGGAAATCTGCTCCAGGCTCACAATAGCAGTTAAGAGAGAGCCAAGAAATCCTCAAAAACACCACAAACCACTTTGCATTGCAAAACTGTTCAATTTATTTATCCTCTCTCTCTAAACACTTTTACC
Organism: Mesocricetus auratus; assembly: GCF_017639785.1. Classification (NCBI taxonomy): domain Eukaryota; kingdom Metazoa; phylum Chordata; class Mammalia; order Rodentia; family Cricetidae; genus Mesocricetus; species Mesocricetus auratus. The sequence goes on along the minus strand of NW_024429224.1, from coordinate 5,807,161 downwards.
GCACACTGTTTTACTACTGTTCACCAAACAAAATGATAATTGCCAAAGTTACCAGCATCTGTAATGCCTGTTTAGAATCTTAATTTAGATTATGCTGCAGATAATTCCTATATGCAACCATTTGTTCTATTATAAATGTTAATATAGAGACAGTGGAAATGTTGACATTCTCAATCAGTTAATTTGAATTTGAAATAAAATTTTATGGGATTTTAAAATTTATGAATTTTTTAATGTAAAAAGCCACCTGCTGGATGCTGATGCCTAAGAAATATGCCTTGAAAACTGATATACCACATAAAACAAAACAAAACAAAATCATTTTGCAGTAACATATGTTAGCATCTCCTAAATAATGGTTTAAACATCAGGAGATATCATCAGCATTAAAAAGATTACACTGTATACCAAAAACGTATTACTATGATCACACAAAAAGGGCTAGTATTCAAAACAACTTATCACTTTTAAAATACCTAAGCTGAAAGAAAACAAATATAAAACTTTAAGCAAGTATATCTATCTATCTATCCATACATTGTTTCAGTAGTAATTGTTACTGACTACGGGTAGAGTAAATCAAAAAATTGCTATGCTTATTCAATTTAACACATTCTATCGAGTCAACGTCTTTGCTAGATAACACACTTTATTCCAATTCTGTGCACAAGCGAGCTACACTTTACACTAAAAACTATAGCCATCTTATACGCTTAGGTCTATGAAAAAAAAGTATTAAGGGATCCTATTTGCAAGTCTGCTAACAAAGAGCATCATTAAAATCAAGATTTTAAGACTGAAATTTGCTTTCTAATATGTTCTATATCTGAAGGCATAACAGATGGCATATTTTTCTCAGTGACTCACTCAAGAATTACTTTTTAATTTATTTGCTAAATATAGCACTATCACCTAGCTACATCAGTTTGTTTCATTAACTTCTATAACTTTGTAAAGAAAAAAAAATGTGGTAAACAGAACTAAAAAAACTTCACTGATTTATACTATACTATATACTATGATGTAAATGAGTGTCTCTTCACACTTCCAGGCTGGAATGGCCTATAAAAGTAGAGCAAGTACTTGGAAAAGGTCAGCATGGGAGGGGGAGATGTTCGAGCTTTGTCAGATACTATTTCATTCATGCTGATCACACTGATAAATGGCTAAAGCACAAGCCTGCTGAGAAAACAAATAAAACATTATTCTCACAGTGTCAATATTGAAATAAAACGTATCTAAAGATTCTTCTCATAAACTTGAATATGGGAAAAATAGCCTAAATCCTTATTCAACTTGATACTTTAGGGCTAATGTGTGAAGCACTTATTTTTGAATAAATATTATATATGGTATCCATATAAAACAAAGTGATGACTTACATGAGTCAGAAAATTCAGCTTCAATTCTTAGAGAATCACAAATATAGTTTCCTCACCACGCCCCTATACAGTACCAAAATACAAATAAGCTAAATAAAATATTAACTAAAACCTTTCTTTGAATTATAAAATACATAAACTAAAATCTAAAACTACAAGTAAAATTAATTAAAGGAAAATCATCAGTAAGAAAAAAATGTAGTTTTATGTTATAAAAATAGGTGGATTTGTGTTTTGGAGGCAAGTTAGGGCCTCTATTATCAGTATAGTAATATAATTCTAATTTTGAATAAGCTATGTAAATAAATAAAAATGACATGGTAAAGTCCCAAATAAAATATCAAAACCACACAAACCTGCAATGAGGTTCACTAAAAATAAAAAGCTAAGGCACAAAAAAAAAAAATTACTTGCACAGATCAAGTTAGTATTGACAACAGGCTTCAATATGTTTTTTAATGAAAGGGAAAAAAAAGGCTAAAAAGATCATCCCATTTTAAAGGTATATCTATCTGCATGACACTTCAGACCAGAAAGTTCTAAAACAACTCAGCAATGACAATTTTTCCAGGTTTTCTACCAACAGATTACATGTATAATTGCCTAAGAAAGAAATAGGAGGAAAAGTCAGACATATGTCATTCTTTTACAGCCTTCAAAACTTCCTACAAAAATCTCCCATAAACAATATAAATCTATTAAGAGAAAAAAATTGATAAAATATTCTTAAATGACTTTAAGGAAAGTATATTGATAAAGCAATAGAATTTATGACATTTCTAACATACATTGACTTTGTATTTTTCCTGTTTAATCATTTAGTATTCCCAATGTAAACAAACCATATCTATCTAAAATTGATATAAAATTTTAATGATTAAAGGCCTATGATTATTTGAATCACAAAAATTCTAGGAGGACAAGAGTAATAGAAAAAAACAAGATTGGCCAATTGTTGCCATTGTTGAAGGTATCAATGTTCAAAATTGTCTTCTTTCTACACACACACACACACACACACACACACACACACACACACACATATATATATATAAAGAGAGAGAGAGAGAGAGCTGTTGTCCATAATAAAAAGGTCTTAAAAGCTGGAAAGTAATCTCATTGAAACAGAAACATTATATATATATATATACATATATGTATAATAATGCATTTGTTTTCAAAACTTTGTAACAAACATTAACTATACTGGATATAGTACAATATCAACATATACAGTAAAGACAAAACCATTGAGTCTCAAAGATAACAATTTTCTTATTTCTTTGCTAAATGTTTACTTGACAGTTGACCTGTTTTTTATACATTGAATATTAAATAAATAACACACAAGTCTGTACAATAAAAAAATGTAGCAAATCTTTACATGAAAGTCTTTTTAAAAAAAGCCAGAAAAACATGCAAAGGAAACACTTAAAAATGTAAAGTAAGAATTAAATAGAAGGGTTAACTAAGAGTACTGCCCTGTCCTCTGAAAGCTATCACACTTTATAAAGATAAAATGTTTAATCTATCATATACTAAGTGGGTACAAATTCTCATGTGCATACTACATTCTTGTTCTAGTTTTGATATCTAGAATTCTTATGAGTTTCTCAAGATGAATTGTTTTAAAAGTACAGCATTTTTAATAGTCATTTTCTTCTCAAACATAAAAAAAAATCCTTCAAGGAACCCAAGCAGCCAAGCAGGCCTTTCTCTTCCCCTGCGGACACCTCCTGCAGTAGAGAAGTTCATTAAGTTTTATGATCTTCCCAAGTCAGTCCTGCTTAGAAGCCTCACAAAGCCTACAAATCTGGCAAACCATCAGTCTGCCATTAGACATTACTAGTAAATGAAAGCTATTTAGGGTTTGTGGTGGCAATAAATCAGAGTTTGGTTGGCAGCTATCAACAATGTGTATTTTAACCTAGTATTGTAAAAGGAAAGGGTTATGTTGGGTTTTTTAATATACACTATTTTTTTATAATTCTATGGCTAAGATTATATACTGAAGTGCTAGAGTGGTGTACATTAAAAATATTCCCTCGAAAACAATGTCTCCTTTATTTGAATTCCCACAATTAAAGGTCTTGTAAAAAAAAAGGCATATTTTTGAAGATACACTGTTTCACAAAATAAACACTTCACAGTCAAGATTAAGTAAGTCAAAAATAGGTAAGAAAATATACCAACAATAGCATGGAGATGAGCAGGCCTCACTGCATTAGAGATATTTAATAAACAAAGGATGATAACATATGACTTTATCCTAAAGAAAATCCTAGCACATCAACTATTTCCCTTGTTTACATAGTTTAAAACAGATATATATCTTGATTTTAAAGCCTGTAACTTTTTAGCTGCTTCTAAAATGTATAAATGTCATAATTCAACAATGAAAAATGTTTCCGTCCTAAAATAGCTGTAAGATAAATTTTATAATTCAACACTTTTTTAAAAAAAAAAGCAATCATCTTATAGTAAAAGTATACTTTCCTTAACTCTGAACAAGAAAATAATATAATTGTGGCAGATTGCGCCCATTTATCTGTCAGAAGGGGAAAAGATTGCTTTTTCATATTTGGTAGGGGAGAAATAAGATGTTTTCCAAACTAAGTCCCCTGTGTGCATCAAAACTGGCAGTATTCACCACCTGATCAGAAACCTCAAAATCAACTGGCAGTTTTACAATCACATAAATTTTTAAAAATGATTTTGTCTTATTTTAAAAGAAAATCACAACCAAAGTCACATTGTTCACTGAAGTGGCAGTTCCCATCTACCCAACAGTCTAGTTTTCAACTTGTCGGCCCCTCCCCTCTAGTATGCAGAATAGAGTCATCACATATTTCTGCTTTATATTCACAAATGACTAGATGAACTTTCTCTAGGTAATTAATCTTTAGATATCATGATAACAGATAAACAAGATGATTTAAAGAAAAAGTATTAAGCAGCATACGTATATTCCCTAACACTTACTCTCTAAGTTCATTATGAACTAAAGCAGGACTACAAAAGCAGACAGGGGATAGTCCCTGGAATGTGCTGCCTGGCTTTTTCTGCTTTGGTAACACTAATGTCTACACAGCTGTTTTATTTCAAATTGAGGGCTCTGAGTCCAGTGATCCTGTCTCCTTCTAAAACTGGTTTGGGAGCATAAGGCAGAGCTATGGATAGTGGGGAGAAAGGAAAAGCAAAAGAGAGCTTCACCCCCATCAATCACTCAGTACTTAAATCCCATCCCTCTCCAGCTCAGAGAGGCTGGCAGGAGGATGCTTCAGCCCAGACAGCGCCTTACTCTGAGGCTGCTGGTTTTTTATAAAAGAGATAACCTGCAAACTTGGGTCGCAGGCCAATGCACAAAAAAAGAGGATCTAATTTACAAGTTATCACCGAAAGCCCCAGAAATTTTCAAAACAGAGAAATTTCTTTTGTCTGTGCTCTCCTGCCTCTTAAACAGCAACAGTTCTACCAAAGCTCCTTAACCATCATCATCCCAGACTCTGAAAAGACTTGTTTCTTTTCCTTAACTCACCTTTGACATGTTGCTGACTACATTAGGGTTTTCTGTTTTTTGTTTTTTCCAGAATGGTATAACTGAATCCTATGCAAATAAGCAAGTAGAAGACTAACACTTCTTAAATGAATTTCCCCTGCTGATAAGAGCCTAACAAGAAATGCTGTATGGTTCTGTGTGGAAAGGCTGAAACTTTAAAGGGGCAAAAAATAAATAAGCACAAATCATAATGAGAGGGCCCTAGCTAGAGAAGAGTATCAATTCCCTCTCTTTAGCAATATAATGCCATATAAAGTTGAATCAGTTTTAATATTCATAACACAATCAATACCCTAGTGCATAGCTGTCAGCACAAACTGGAATGTAGCCCTGATAGCAAGAAAAAAATTCAAAAATTAAGCAGTATAATATACTAAGAAATAAATACTTTTATTCTCCCAAATTAAAAGTCTCCAAGATTCAATGCTGGATGCCTTTATAGTTAGATTAAAATCATCTACCATCTTAAATTAAAAGGCACTCTAAAAGTAGTTTACAAAAATCAACATACAATAAGTCAATAATTTAAAATGACTGTGGTTTTCAGAAAGAAAAGTATGTCACCAAATAATAAATCCATGGCATGAATGAAAAGCAAATAAAATTTTCAATATTTACTAATAATTATGGTTTAATATATATATACATATGCATGTATATATATATATATAAAGAGAACCAGTATTTCTCTGTATTACTTTTAGGAATATGAATAGTACCTATTTAAACAGAGTATAACTCAACTACCAGCCTAACAATTCTAGACAGTTTGCAATTATTTGTAAACTCAATTTAAAGACAGTCAAACAAATAATTATTAAAACAACATCAGTTGGATACTGCAAAACACTGGACTTGACTTTTTCTTCTTTCCCTTAACTTACAAAAGAGTAACTTTAAAAAGTGATACATCCAACACATACAACAATAAATAGATTAACGGTAAAGCTTAATTAAGGGAGTTGCTTGCCACATAGGAAAGATAACTAAACACAAACTAAAATATGTGAATTATATCCCGACTTCTACTTTAGCTTTACCATTAAGTCAAAAGTAAAAACACCTTAAATAGAAAAAGTCTGACAAGAAAGTTAAACTAAAATGAACTGCCAAAATTTTCCCTAATAATGTATCTGCAATTTTCATGCTAGCCCGTCTGCAAAACCTATCATCTCATCTACTTCTGCCTTGGACATCAAACATATTTCATCTCCATCTGTGGACACTTTTCTTTATATATTGAAACTCAGTAACAAGTGCTAACAGTTGCAAGATAGACAATTTTATGTAAATACTAATTACTGTGATACATTGTATACACCTAAGCACATCATTTTCTTTCCTGAATTCTTAAAAGTCATCTCCCCCACCTAAAACACTAAAACTGACATAACACTGAGGTCTGTTCTGCTGTGTCTTCTACCAGCAGAACCAAAGCTCAAGGCTGCCTAAGTAAAGCAAAGTTCTGGTGATGCCTCTCCCGAGCACCTGGTCCCTGGCAGTCTCTCATTGCTCCTTTTAAAAACTGCCACACAAACAAGGCAAAAAGAAATAGAGGGCGGCTGGCTAGAGCCCCTTCCCTGACTTCAGGCAGAGGCTGCCGCCTAAAGAACTGCGACCCAGCCCCATTCACACATATACTTCATTTTGCATCAAAGCAGAATCGAGAAATAGACTCCAGATTTATTGCAGTTCTTTTTCTCAAGATCAGGAGGTGGGAAGCAGGGAATGATCAAAGATGGCGGTGCCCAAAAGCAGCAGCTCTCAACTGGAGAATCGAAGGAGTAGAAGTGACCCCACCTCGGGGGGTGGGGGTGGGGGGTCTCCGGGCCCACTGCGGGCAGCAGTCTTACCTGTTTTCTCTTTGATCTCACACAAGACACTGAAGAGCGCTGGTTTCATTCTGTGACAGTTGAGAGCATGTTTCCTAAAAAAACAAATAGCAAAACACAAAGGTATTAGCATCACCTATTGGAATAATATGGCGCCTTCCTAAGTTAGACCAAAGATTTAAAACCGGGCCCCGGTGTGGGGAAGCTCTTTGGAACCACGGGAAGTCAACAAAAACTCAAGTTGACTAGTTCGCGACTGGGGGAAGCTCTAGCGGTGAGAGCTGCAACCCGAAAGCAGCGCGACCCATCTGCTGGGCCCACAGCAGCCTCGGCAAACGCAGGAGCAACCCGTGCTGGGGGCTCCGCTCCGGGGGTCGCGCGGGGACCCCAGGGACCGGGGCGGCGCGGAGGGGAACCCCACGCCCGAGCTCCGCAGGGGAGCGGGCGCGGAGGCCGGCTGCCGGCGGCTAACCTGCGGATGACAGCTCCGCAAAGTTTGCAAAGCTGCCCTCCCTCCTAGAGAACTTGGCGCTGCGCGCCGGGACCAGCGGGCAAGCAGCGGGTCACCCCGGACCCGGCCGAGGGGAGTGGATGCCGCGAGTCCGGGCCGGCGGAGAAAGTTGCACTTCTCTGCGGCATGGCCCGGGGCCGGCTGGGACGCTGAGCGCAGCGAGTCCGGGCGGGAGGTTTAAATCCGAGGAGGGGGCCGGGCAGCAGGGCACGGACGAAGCACGGACTGAGGCTGTCCCGAGCCCGGAGAGCAACTTTGCCCGCTCGATGGGGGGCACCGCGAGTGCCCAGGCCCGGGCAGGCGGAAAAAGTTCCCGCCCGCCACTGAGGCCCCCGGTCCAGGGAGCCACCCGGGACCCGAGCCCGGCTCCCGTACACACACAAAAGATGCTTAATGAGACGACACCAACTTTGCTTGCGCCTCGTCCAAGCTCTGGTCGGTGATGGTCATGATCTGGTGGAGGATGTCGCCGATGTCCTGCTTCCTGCCGTCGCCGTCCGCCCCTTCGTGGCCGTGAGGGGGAGGCGGCAGAGCCATGCCCCCCTGGACCGAGTGGCCGGCTAGGTTCACCCCGGCCAGAGTCTGCAGCATCCTGGATTGATCGTCCATCCCGCCGCGCGCGGGCGGGAGCGGGCGGCGGAGGCGAAGGCTGAGGCGGCGGCGGCAGCGGCGGCGGCGGCGGCGAGGGAGGAGAAGAAAGAGGGGAAGGGGGAGGGGAGGCGGCCGCGCGCTCCCCGCCCGCGCGGGAGGGGGCGGCCCGGCCCGGCGAGGCCCGCGACCGAGGGGACGCGGACCGGCGTCCGGCTCCGGCTTCCGCCGCGGCGGAGACGGAGGACAGCGGCGGGCGGAAGCGGCGCGCTCGCCGGCACTGGCCGAGGCGGAGGCGGCGGTGCCCGCTGCCCTCACGCGGCCGCCGCGCCGCCTCCTCAGCGCCCCGCGCCGCGCCGGGCGGCCCCGCGCAACTTGGTCCTCAGCGCTAGCCGAGTTGTCGGGACGCCGCGGCCGCCGCCGCCGCCGCCGCCGCCCGCGCCAGCCTGAACGGTTCCCCTCCCTCAGCCGCCCGCCGCCGCCTCAAGCGGGCGGGATCCGAGCACCGGCGGCCCCGGGGGAGGGAGCGGCGGCGGCGGCGGCGGCGGGCGGCGACGAAGGAGGAGGAGGCCGACGAGCGGGCCGCGGGGAGCGAGAGGGGCGGAGGAGGAAAGTTTGGGAGCGGGCGGGTCGACGCGGCGGGGGCGCGGAGCCCGATGGAGGGCCCCGGCGGGCCGCACGCCGGGCGGACAGCAGATTGATGAGGCGGGAGAAGTCGCCGCCGCCACCTCCGGAGCCGCGCACCCAGCCAGCAGCCGCCGCGGACCGGGCTCGAAGGCCGCTCGGCTGAGGGATTGACAGGCTGCCAGTGCCACTCACTCACTGCGGCCCCGGCGCCCGGGGGGAGGGGCGGGGGCGAGCGAGAGGGCGGGGGAAGCGCTCCGGATGCCCCGCCTCCGGGGGCGGGGTCTGTGCCCATTGGGCCTTGCACCTCCCGCCGCCGCCACAGGCCCCGCCCCCGAGGCTGGGACCGTCCCCTCTGGCCTCGGTAGTGGGGCGCAAGAGAGCGCGCCCGGGAATCCCACGCCTCGTCGCGCCCGCGCTCCACGGATGGACAGCCCCGGCCGGCGAAGTGTTGCCTCCCGACTCCTGCTCCCTCCCTGTCATTAACAGATGGGGGCTTGGGGGTGGTATATGGGGTCGGGATAGTCTCCCCAAAGCCAACGGCGAGGTCCCCGGGTTGCGTGAGGTGGGCTTCACGCCTCGAACAGTGCCTGGTACACTTTCCCGCTTTTCCCGTCAAGAGGTAGTACCCTCTGGGCACAAGGCCGCGAGCCCGGGCCCAATCGCGTTGCGTTCAACGCCGAACGAGGCGGGACAGAGTCAAGAAAGGGTTGTCCCAATTGGAGCGTTCGAAAGTCCTGGGCTGAGACCGGGAAAGAGGGTCCCAAAGCCCCGCCCCTCCCACGGTCGTCATAGTAACCCAGAAGGCAGTGCTAGGAGTTGGCGCCAGCGCTGGGGGACCCTGAGCTGTGTCCCTCAAAGAGTGACCAGTTAGAGTGGGAGCCTCTGATCTCGTATGGATGGACCCCTTCCGTGAAAGGGTAGCATATAGGAATGTCACAAGGAAACACGTCGTCTGAGAGGAGAGAACTAACTTCTAAGCTAACTGCACTTTGCACGCTCTACAAGTGCTGGTGATCCTGGAACTACTCTGGCTGGTGCACAGAATCCCGAGAGCGAGCTGTTAGCCTCAAAGACAAGTTTGTTTAGAAATGAATTGGATTTAGCTTGTCAACTTACCCCGTCGGCAGGAGTCGACTTCAGCTACAGACACACATACCTATAACACCTTCTTCCATTGTACCTCTGCCCCCGAGAGACTAAAGGGTTTAAATGGTCTCTGGACCATTTGCACTCTGCACCTCTGGTGGAGTCTTGAGGTTGTCCCCGACCTCATCTCTCAGGCTGGAGGTTCTACGTGGTCTCATTTTAGATTCATGGAGATCACCCTAGATTAGGTCTTTAGCTGGGTGGTTCTGAGTTTAAATGTTCCTTCCTCAGCCTCAGTAAGCTATCTTACCTGAAACTAAAAATAGACGTTTGAGATGAAAAATGGCTGTTACTCTGCAGGGTTGAATGTAGGACAAGCAGTTCTTTAAATGCCAGATGGAGTCTTGGAATAAAGCAGGCTACTCAGTTCCAGATTCTTTCCTTCGTATGTTAAGCGTGCTTTTAAATACTCTCCACTGCAGAGCTCGCAGCCAAGCTCACAGGCCAGGCAAGCTACAAGCCTTACCAACTGCACAGCTGCTGAGAAAGGAGTTCCAGACAATCCGCCCTGCTTAAGTCCAAAGAGCCTCCTTTGAGTTCATTAATATTCCCTGCTCTTCTGTGTGTCAAGTTGCTGATTCTTCAAGCCCTCATTATGAGTTACAGTCATCATTGATTGGATTTTCTCTACTCTAAACTTGTTTTTCAAACTGTCACCAAATCCTTACACCTTTTTTTTTTTTTGCATAAAGGAGTGAGAACAAGCAGACAACTTTTTGTGATTCCCCAATGCTGAAGATGTAAAAATCCACAGAATTTTATCTGAAGGATGCCATAAGCTCTCAGATTCCTTCCAGCTCTAAAATTCAATGATCCTGTGAGTGACTGTTAGGCTTCCTTCCTGCTCTCCTTCTAGGCTCATAATCTTGACTAATCAGTCATGAGGATGAGGCTAATTAGCAATGGGGATTTATGGTTATTCCTAGCCCACTCCAAACAGTGAGTTATGTAAGCAAAGCAACGTATATAAAAATGTAAATAAAATTAAAGAAACACTTAAGCAAATAAAGACAATTGGGAACTATGGGCTATGTAAACAAACCAGAACATAAAAACATAAATTAGAATTAAGGAAACACTTAAGCAAATGCCAGCAATTAAGAATAAAACAAACGTGTTAAATTCCTAACATCTGCAGCTAGGTTATGACATGCACCTCTAAATCGGTGGTCATTTGGTAGTATGGAAAACTTCTATTTCTGCCATGAGATCAGACTGGCCTTTTGCTTAGGAGGTTCCTGTTTGATTGTTATTAATATGATAAACAATAAACGCCAATAGGTCCTAGCAGGATTTCCTTCATAGGCCCACTGACATCTGTAGTTGAGGTAAACTATAAATCTTTTTTTTTAAGATTATTTTTATGGCCAGGCAGTGGTGGCACATGCCTTTAATCCCAGCACTAGGGAAGCAGAGGCAGGCAGATCTCTGTGAGTTCAAGGTCAGCCAGAAAGACCCTGTCTAGAAAAAAAAAAATACTACTATTTTTTTATGTATATGGATGTTTTTTCTGATTGTATGTCACGCAATACATGCATGCCTGGTGTCTATGGAGGCCAGAAGAGGGTGTCAGATTCTCTTGGGACTGAAACTACAGGGAATTTTCAGCTGCCATGAGGATGCAAGGAATCAAAACGGGGTCCTTTGGAAGAGCAGCAAGACTCTTAACCACTGAGCCATCTCTCTAGACACTCTCTCCCCACCTTCTCTTCCCCCCCCCACCTCTCTCTCTCGTTGCCGCCCCCTACAGCAATGTTTTTTCTTTAACATAAAATATCATATATATTCTGGGCTGGCTTGAGTTTACTATGTAGCTAAGGATGACCCTGAACCTCTGATCTTCCTGCGTCTCCCCTCCAGGAATGCTAATATTGCAGCATGTATACCTGTTTTATACTCTGTTAGGGACGGAACCAGGGATCATGCATGGTAAGCAAACTGTCTACAGGCTGAGCTACATCCTTGCCCCTCATATTGGAGGTTCCCTTATCTCTGCTTAGTAATGTAAGCCATAGTCATGCCTTCACAGATTAATAGAATAGACCCTCCCTAAGTGCCTAAATCAATCTTTGCTGTTACTAAAGTGGTGATTACTTTAAAAGTCAAAGAAAACGTAATTTACTTTTGGCAAGCGGACATTCTTGTAACATTAACAGTGACAAAGTGGCGTTAAGGGCAAGGTATTTTAAGATGTGACTTCAATATATAACTGGTTTGGTTTAAGGAAGAAAAAAATAAAACTTAACTTGCTAAGAAAAAAGTCACGTTTTCTTTGTGGTGCGTGCATATAAAGCATCTTCAGGAACTTCAGCCCGTGCGCCTTGTAAAGTTCACAGTAGGAGTTCACATGTCCTGACCTGTCTCTCTCCACCTTATTCCTTTGAGGCAGGGCCTCTCACAGAGCCTGGAGCTAAGCTGGTGGCCAGCAAACCCCAGAGCTCTTTCTGCACCTGTAATACTGTGACTGCAGGCTCTTTCACACTACGCTTAGCTTTTTACATGGGTTCTGGATATTTGAGCTGAGATCCTCATGTTTGCCCATCAAACACTCTTCCCTACTATGTCATCTCCCCAAATCCATTTATGTTTTCTAAGTTGTCATTTTAGGAAAACTGTCTTGGTGCTTATTGTCTGTGATGGATCAGGGTTTCACAAACCTAGACTTACCTGGGAAGAAAGACTCAACTGCAGAACTGCTTCCTTCAGGCTAGTTCATGGGTATATGTGGGGTATTATCTTAATTGCAGAGGGAGGACTAAGCCTACTATGGACAGTGCTATCCCTGGGTAGGTGGTACTGGGGAATGTAAGAGAGGTAGGTAGGCGAGACACGAGTAATGAGCAAGTAAGCAGAGCTCCTTCATGGTCCTGAACCCAAGGTGCTACCTTGCGTTCCTGCCTTCACTTGTGTTAATGATGGGCTTTAACCTGTACTTCTTCCAAACTGATGTGGTCAGTGTCTTATTACAGTAACAACAAAGTTAACTAGAAAATCCCACAAAGTGTCATTGTTTCCAGTGTTTTAAGGCATGAATCTCTAGAACTGGTCTTTACATTTGATACTTGTGTAACACGTAGCCTAATCAAAGGGTCAGTGGGTAACAGACCAACTTTCTACAATAAGGCCCTTTAAAGAGGCTGAGGCAGGAGGAGTCAGAATGTGAGGCCATCCTGAGTTACACACTGAGAATATTTGAGAGCTAGAGACAGAAGACAGAGGGAGAATATTGATTGGGATACATAATTTCTGAAAATTTTGCTCGAGAGCTCCATCATTTATATGCTTTGGTTCCTCATGGTAATTAACCCAATGCAGTCTCCTACTTACCCAGAAGGCACTAGAGCTGATACTCTCAATTGCTGCCTGTCAACTATTGGCCCACCTTACTCATGCTGCGTGATTCATACCAATGGCTATGTGTTTAGTCACAGTCATGGTCCCTATCTTCTGAGCCTGTGAGGAATGAGGGGTGGTTCTATAACAGAAACAAAGCCAGCCAGCCATGGGTCTTCTCTCATTGTGTCTCCTGCCTCTCTCCATTGGTGAACATACCCTGATTCTTGAATGGCAGCAGGAGCCATCTAGTGATAAGTAAATGATCATATAAGGATAAAATCAACATGGTTGGTGGTTTATCTTCCTTCTAAACCTTGTAACCACATCTGATCATAAGGGAAGCATTTGGACAAGTCCCAGTTGAAGGACATCCTACAAAACATTTGACCAATACTCCTTGAAGCTCTCAAGTTCATCAAAAACAAAGAGTGTGAAAACTGTCACAAGCAAGAACAGTCTAAGGGAACCTGATGAGAAGATCTTATCTCATATCCAGGATGGACTCTGGAATAGGAAAATATAACAGATTTAAAAAAAAAACTAAGAAGCTCTAAACTATGAAATTTAGGTAGTAGCTAAGGTTCTGTTTTAGCTAGCATGAACTATTAACTTGTTACAGCATAGAGTCATCTGAGAAAAAAAAGCCTCCACTGAAGAACTGCCTAGATGAGATTGATCCGTGGGCATGTCTGTGAGGGATTGTCTTGATTATTAAAGTATATAGGAGGACTCAGCCCATGTGGACAGTGACATACTGAGGTAGGTGATCCTGACTGTATAAGAAAGCTACCTAAGCTTGAGCCAAGCAGTGTTCCTTCATGGTTTCTGTTTCTGTGTATTGCTTGAGTTCCTATCCAGACTTCTCTTAATGATTGACTATAACCTATAAGATGAAATAAGCCCTTTTGTCTGGCCCTAAGTTGCTTAGGGTCAGGATGTTTTGTCACAGCAACAGAATGAAACTAGAATGATGCCATATTAGCATGATAGAGAAACAGTTTGTGACACTGAGGAGCTCTGTATTAGTTTCTCTTTTTTTTCCTGCAAATATCCTAGAGTAGTAAATAAAGGCAATAAAACAGTTTCCAAAAAGAAACTTGAAGCTGAGTGTGGAACTCAAGTCTATAATCCCAGTGAATAAGAGATAGAGGTAGGAAGATCAAGATCATCTTCAGCTAGTGAACCCAAGGCCATTCTAGGATGCCTGAGTCCCAGGGGCTAGCTAGTGGGTTCAACAGCTAAAGTACTTGCTGCCAAGCCTGACATCCTGAGTTCAATTCCCATAACCGACATGGTAGAGGAAGAGAACTGACTCCGGCAAATGGCATACATGATGTGGCAGGCACTCCAAAATATGCACATACAGTAAATAAGTAACTATAATTTTTAAAACCAAATAAAAATAAGTAAGATTGCCAGGAATGAAGGCACACACCTTTAATCCCAGCACTGGAGAGGCCAAAGCAGGTGGGAACTCTCTGTGTGCTCAAGGCCAGCCTGGTGTGCAGAGTGAATTCCAAGACTGCCAGGGCTACAGAAAGAGACCAAGTTCCAAAAACAACAAAACACAAACAAAAAATAGTAACACAATATATAAGGATGAGAGCCAGGGAGAGCCCACCGGGCAGAGGTGTCGCTGAGCGTCCACATCAAACTAGCAGTCACCACTGAATCTCCAAGGAGGCATGGGTGAGGTCAGTTGCTGTTGGAGAACTTCTATAGAGAGAGTTGTCTAGTATTGGTAGAGAGATGATAGAGGCACTGTAGGAGGGGACGGAAAGGGAGAAGCAAAGAGAGAAGGAATGAAGGAGGGAGGGAGAAAGAATAAGCACTATGCCTGGCACATATTGAAGGGAAGATATTGTATGGGATGCTGCTCATTTGTTTGTTTGTTTGTCTGTTAGCTGAGCACAGTGGCACCTGGTCTGCAGTCCCAGTTACTCCAGAGGCTGAGGCAGGAGCTTCTCCAGTTCAAGGCCAGTTTGAACAACACAAGTTACTACCTTAAAAATAATGTTCTGATATGCTCTTGTGTTTTTGTTTTTGTTTGGTGGCAGATGGGCATGTGTGTTGGCATTCAGGTAGTCACACCAGCCTGCCCTCCAGGACCTAACAGTACATGTTATAAGAAGCAGCTAAGATGTGATAGTGTGACAAAAGCAGTCACTGAGTATAGCACTCTCCCTAGACGTATCTCCTATGTCCCCTTACAAAAAAAAATTCCCTTCTCTCCCCTCCTTCTCTTCTTTCTGCTCTCGCTTAGACACCCCTCTGCACACACACCCAGTAAAACTCCCATGTGAACTCTGTTGAATGGTGTGGCTTTGTGACTTTGCGGTGCCCCTTGACTCCAACCTACCATGGTTACCTTCCACTATTAAATTATTGCAATGTGTTTTGTTGTAAGTTTGGTTGTGTGGTTTTTATTGGTTGGCTGTTGGTTGGTTGGTTGGTTGGTTGGTTGGGTGGTTGGTGGTTGGTTGGTTGGTTGGTTGGTGGTTGGTTGGTTGGTTGGTTGGTTGGTGGTTGGTTGGTTGGTTGGTTGGTGGTTGGTTGGTTGGTTGGTTGGTGGTTGGTTGGTTGGTTGGTTGGTGGTTGGTTGGTTGGTTGGTTGGTTGGTTTGGTGGTTGGTTGGTTGGTTGGTTGGTTGGTTGGCTGGTTGGTTGGTTGGCTGGTTGGCTGGTTGGTTGGTTGGTTGGTTGGTTTGGTGGTTGGTGGTTGGTTGGTTGGTTGGTTGGTTGGTTGGTGGTTGGT
This sequence comes from Mesocricetus auratus, assembly GCF_017639785.1. Classification (NCBI taxonomy): domain Eukaryota; kingdom Metazoa; phylum Chordata; class Mammalia; order Rodentia; family Cricetidae; genus Mesocricetus; species Mesocricetus auratus. The sequence goes on along the minus strand of NW_024429224.1, from coordinate 5,791,426 downwards.
GGTTGGTTGGTTGGTTGGTGGTTGGTTGGTGGTTGGTTGGTTGGTTGGTTGGTTGGTTGGCTGGTTGGTTGGTTTGAGGCAGAGTATCTCTATGTGGCCCTGGCTGTCCAGGACTCACTATGTAGCCCAAATTGGCCTTGAGTTCACAGAGATCTCCCTGCCTCTGCCTCCCCAGTGCTGGAAGTAAAGGTGTGTGCCACCACTCCTGGATGATATGTTGTTTCTTCTTTTCCTCAAAACAGCATCTCAAGCAGCCCAGGTTGGACTCAAACTGTAGCAGCGGATATCCTTGAGTTTCTGATCTGTCTACTTCCACCTTCCAAGTGCTAGGATACCAGGTGCATGTGACCTGGGGTCTGCTCTTTGAACTGATTTCCTGTGAAGGAGTATCTGTAACCCTTGGAATTTACCAAGTGCTATGAAATATTATCATTCATGAGCTCATATCACACCAGATTTTATGCTAAAGCCATAATGTAGCAGCTGATCACCAGAAAGACCAATGGTGTGGTTAGAAGGTTGAGCCAGCTTCACCTTCCAGCAGAGGGAAGGAGAGGAAGATTGAATTAAGTCAATGATTCAATCAGTCAGATCTACCTACACTGTATTAGTTACTTTCCTGTTACTATGAAAAAATTCCATAACCAAAAACAACTCAAGAAAGAAAACTGATTGGGGCTTATGGTTCTAGTCGGGAAGCAGGGGATGGTGTGATATCCAGCACGAGAAAGAAATGTCTGATCAAATTTTTATTCATACACAAGAAACATATAAAACCAGCAGCAGGAAGCAGAATGAGGCTGTACCTTCTCAAAACCCACTGCCAGTGATTTTGGGTGTTTCAGCAAGGCTCCACTCTTCATAAAGGTTCCACAAAATCCCCAAACAAAGCCACCAGTCGAGGACCAAGTGTTCAAATACCTAAGTATATATAAGGGACATCTTTTTTTTTTTTTTTTTTTGGTTTTATGAGACAGGGTTTCTCTGTATTGTTTTGGAGGCTGTCAGTCCAGCCCAGCCTCGAACTCACAGAGATCCTCCTGCCTCTGCCTCCCAAGTGCTGGGATTAAAGGCGTGTGCCACCACCGCCCGGCTATAGGGGACATCTTTCACTCAGACCTACTACAAAGTCCTAGTGAAAACTCTGGATGCCAGTGTTCTGTGGAATTTCCTGCTTGGCAAACGCACCAGTCTAGGAGAATGAAGAGTTCTTACTCCAGAAATAGTGGACATAGGAGTTCTGTATTCAAGACACTTTTAGACATTGATCTTGACCTGTCCTTTTGACTGGTCCTTATTTACATCCTTTACAACATTACCACAAGCCAGGCAGTGGTGGGGCACGCCTTCAATCCGAGAATTTGGGAGGCAGAGGCAGTGAGTTCGAGGCCAGCCTGGTCTACAGAGCAAGTTCCAGGACAGCCAGGGCTACACAGAGAATCCCTGTCTTGGAACACAATAACAGCAACACAGCTCACCATAATAAGTATAGCGTCTTCTTAAATTCTGTGTCATTCCCACAAACCATTGAACTAAGCTTAGAAGTGACACAGGAAATGTTCAAGTTCCGTAGTCAACCTGATCAGAAAAGGAGAAGGCCTGGGGAACCCTGAACTTCTGGCTGGCTTCCATGCCCTTAATTAGATTAAGGCTAATTCAAGCAATTAGCATTAGAGTTTTATCACCAGTACCCTAGAGATGAGCAGAAGACAAGGCGAATGGACAGCTGTGGGAGAGAAGCCAGACCTTCTTCAAAGTCCTTTCCCTTGGGCATCAAGGTGCTTTCCATTTGGAACAAGTCCCAGGACTCGGCCCTTCCCAAGATGAGTCATGTGATTGCACTTTCTGTCCTTTGAGAAGTACATTTGGAATTTCTAACTGCTTTTCACTAAGCCTACCTTAGTCAAAAGTAGTTCCTTCCTCATTTTCCCCTTCTTCTTCTCAGCCTGAAGTGGGAGGCTGGGACTAAAGGAGTCATCTTAGACCATGAGATGGCTTTGAGAATGGAAGACATGATCTGAAATAACAAAGCAGGAACTGAAGATCCTAGGCTTCAGATGGCACATGGCATCACCATCCAAGGGATGATGACATCACCATCCAGGGATGATGACATCACCATCCAAGGTATGATGCCAGCACTTGATTGCCTCATCCAGACATCTCTTACCTGGAGGAGGAATGAAATGATATCATCTTTTAAGCTAATGTGTACATATTTCCAGTATAGGTAGGCAAACACAAATCTAATGCTAATTAACAAGGAAACCAGGGTCTAACAGAGAGTAAAGTTGTGGCCACTAGCTATGGGTCTGGCCAGGCCTAGTGATACAAGCCTGTAATTCAAGCCATTCACCGGGGTTAACACCAGAAGATACCAAAGACAAGGCCTGACTGGGCTACAAGTGAATTCAAGGCCATCCTGAATTACATACTGATAACCACACAATAAAGATAATAAGAGATTTGGGCTACACCTTGGTGGTAGAGCACTTGCCTAACATGCACGAGGCCTTATGGTAAATCCTCAGCATTAGAAAATAAGTAAAAAGAGCTGCAGGCAGACTGGAGTCAGACCGCAGCCAACTTAGATGCTAAACAACACTGTCTGCTACTTAGCCTCCATCATATTACTTCTCAACTTCCTTGTCTGTAAATGACTAGTGTCCAACTCTTGAACTCAAGCCACACTTCTCCTCCTCAGCCTCTCAAGTACCTGGACTCCAGGCTTGTGGGTTCCACTTATCAACCCCTTTTTCTGTCCATCTTCATTTCCTCCTCCCTTTTCTCTAACTCTTCCTTTTTAAGGTCACTTATCCTCATCCTGTACCCCACCGATTTGTAGACCAACCTGTCCTTGAACTCACAGAGATCCACCTGCCTCTGATTCTTGAGTGATGGGACTAAAGGAGAGCACCACCATGCCCAGTTCTCATCTTTCTTCTTCCTCTTCTTCTCCTTCCTCTTCCTCTTCTTCTCCTCCTCCTCCTCATCTCCTCCTTCTCTTCTTTCTTTCTCTCCCTACTTTTTCATCCTCAGCAATCTTGTTGATTCACCCTTGAGCCAACCATTTGGCTCAAACTCCAGCTCCTCTTCCATTCTCAGAGTTCCATAACAACTGCGTTTATTTGTTTGTTTATATGAAATAGAGTCTTGCTATGTAGTCCTTGGTTGGTCTGGAATTCCCTATACAGACCAATTGGCTTCTGCCTCCAAACCACCATATCCAGCTTTTGGGGACATTTGTTTATTACGAGATGGGGGTCTCTATCTAGCAAAGGCTAGGTTCAAACTCCTTATGTTTCTGAAAGAATAGTTTTGAACTTCTGGTCTTTCCATCTCTACCTCCTGCATGCTTAGGTTACAGGGGTGCTCTGACCAAGCACAGGGCATTGGGCATGCTAAGCGAGTGCAATGCCAGCAGGGGTACCCAGCCTCAGGGAGGCCAGGAAAGGCAGCCTGGCACACTCTCCACAGCAAATTATCAATGGCAAGTTAAATCAATGGCACGCTCCCTCTGCACATTACCACAGCCATTTCGTGGATGCTACCTTTTCAATGTTTTCCTTAACCAAACCCCAATCAATTGTCTGGAAGTTTGTAATACTGAGGCTCAAACTAAGGACTTCAGGCACTCTAGGCAACTGCTCTGCTACTGAGAAACACCCCAATTCTGAATGTGATGCTGTAGGGACCTCATATAATTATAGTCAGACAGCCTCTATAAGTACCCAATTTATAGTTCATCCATGCTGTAGCATCTATCAGAATTTTCTTCTTAAGATGAAATAATTATCCATCATGTGCATGTAACGCGTTTTGTACATCTATTGTCTATCAATAGATGCTTGTGTTGTTGGCTACTGTGAATAACCCTATGAGCATGCATGTCTGAGTGATCCAGCTTCCTCCCACGTTCTGAGTCCTGTGGTAGGTAACACCATCATCAAGTTTTAGAGAGTCTTCCCTGCTGTTTTCCATACCATTACTGCCATTTTTGTGTTTCCACCCAAGGTCCACAAGAGTTGAGCTACTTTTAATGCAGCTTCCAGGAATCTGTTTTATATACACAATTCCTTGAAGGCAGGGTCTGGTGACACTCAGCTTTAAATCCTGAACTATACCTAGGATATAATTGATTCCTACACAATATTTGTTAACTAAATGAATAAAGGGGATATTTTTAAAGTCACTATCATAAAACAAAGGGATGCCCTTCATTTGAAACACCCGAAAGCTTCAGACAAGGTTTGAATAGATGCTGAGTGGTGAGCCTAGAGAGATTACTTTTTAAGGTGGTGCATAAATCCCAAGTCTCATTTCTTCAGAACAAGTAGCCCCACGGTGTATTTCTTTTTATCTCACCAGCTTCTTGTCAACACCAGGTTCATCTCCTGGTCCCATTTCTTTTCCAGGCTCACAATAAAACTGATTTAACGTCAAAGTTTCTTTAAGAATTACGTTACAATATGCTGATCCGAAAATACATTTTCTAAAATTATTTTTTCTAGCCATAAGGGGACCATCAAAGAGTTCTTGGTGATATTATCTCCTAAGAACTTATGCTCAGGTTGTAAACTTCCTTCTGTTAGAAGCCACTGCGTGGTCCTTTGGTGAGCTCTTCCATTTTGAATTTCTAGCTCAGATTTAAACACAGAAACAACTCAAATCGACTCACAGAGGCTTTTTAAAAAACTCTTATAAATAATAGCATGTTAATAAGGGAAAGTGCCTTCATGTATTAAAGGTTTTATATTTGTACAAATAAGCTCCTGAGATATTTTTTCTCAGATTTTTTTTCCTTTCCTGGAAAACACACACACATATGATTAACAATTTTTTGTTTTGTTTTTTGAGACAGGGTTTCTCTGTGTAGCCCTGGCTGCCCTGGAATTCTCTCTGTAGATCAGGCTGGCCTCGAACTCATAGAGATCTATCTGCCTTTGCCTCCCGAGTGCTGGGATTAAAGGTGTATGCTGTCACCCCCACCTAGCTATGACTTTAATGTGTGTGTTTTTTTTTAAAGAGACCATGAATTTAAAGGCGAGCAAGAAGGGGTACCTGGGAGGGTTTGGAGAGAGGAAGGTAAAGGAGAAATGTGAATTATTTATTTTTATTTATTTATTTATTTATTTTGGTTTTATGAGACAGGGTTTTTTTTTTTTGTTGTTTTTTTTGTTTTTTGTTTTTTTGGTTTTTCGAGACAAGGTTTCTCTGTGGCTTTGGAGGCTGTCCTGGAACTCACTCTGTAGACCAGGCTGGCCTAGAACTCACAGAGATCCGCCTGCCTCTGCCTCCCGAGTGCTGGGATTAAAGGCATTCGCCACCACTGCCCGGCGAGAAATGTAAATTATAATCTCAAAAGAAAGAAAGGACATGTATGCTGACAGTTTAAATACAACATGTGCAACCCCTAGACTTCTGAGATGAGTCTTAGTCAACTGCATAAGGAGAAGTGGAGAAAGCTACTGATCCAAGAGAGAAGGAAGGGCGGGCAGCAGACACCTTTAAATCCCAGTCCTTAAAAGGCAAAGGCAGGCAGATCCATGTGAACTGGAGGCCAACCTGCTTTACATATTGAGTTCTAGGCTATGAACCCTGTCCATGGATAGATACATAGGTAGATAGATAGATAGATAGATAGATAGATAGATAGATAGATGGATGGATGGATAGATAGATGAATATTAAAGGGGTGGGACTTGGAATAGGGTAGAACCATCCATAGCTGGGCAAAGTTAAGGAAGCATGGCCTTCCTTTTTCTATTCCCAGTGACTTCAGACATACATGTCTCCACCTCTGTGATGAAACTACCCTGTATTATTCATTATGTCCCTCCTGCACTAGGCTTTGAGATCCATGAGCAAAGGGACACTGTGAAAACAGAGTTGGTGCCACTGGCCCTATGTGCCAGGTCACAGGAGGGGCAGAGTTAGAGAAATATGGCAGTGACAAAATGCAGTGACAAACAGCAGTTCATCTGCAGAGCAGGGCTCACTGGGCTGATTGGTTTTGTACCTGACCTTACAGAGGGCCAAGAAACTGAGGCTGTCATCCCTCAGGCACCATGAGGGAGAGCACAACTCTATGCTCAGGTGCCCAAGGGTCCCCTCTGGTGGGCTCCAGGTCTCTGGGATTTAATGATCATAAGAAGAGAAAGAGGAAGAAAGGCAGGGGAGAAGTGGGAAGATGTGTCATCTACATGAAAACGAGGTGTCAGCTACGGGTCATGGGTATAAATGAAGATACAGCCACACAGGGCCCTGGAGCAGTTTAGGTTAGCAGAGAATGGAACCCTGCTCTTGACTGTTGGGCTAAGGATATTGTAATGGTTGGTTTTCACTAGGAATTCAATAGAATCTAGAGTCTCCTGTAAAGAGATTCTCAATGAGGCATTGTCTTGGTCAGGTTAGCCAATCAATGTGTATCTGGAGGATTGAGTTGATTACAACTGTAGGCAGAGTTTTTTTGTCAGGACCTCCAGTCAGCTCTGTCCTGCCAGCTGCTCCCAAATAACTACACAGACTTATTATTAATTATAAATACTTGGCCAATGGCTTAGGCTTGTTGCTAATTAGCTCTTACACCTTAAATTGGCCCATATTTCATATCTACACTCTGCCACATGGCCGTGTCCTTCTTCACTGTGGCAGGTTCATCTTGTTTCTCTCCATCTTCTGGCGACTCCCTTTCTCCCTTGCACTCTCAATTTGTCTGCAAGTGCTGCCTAGCCTTTTCCTGCCTAGCTATTGCCCAGTCGGCTCTTTATTATTAAATCAATGAGAGTAACAAATATTCACAGTGTACAGAAAGATTGTTCCACGGAATACAGTAACTGAGATGGGAAGACAGATCTATTATGGGTGGTTCGTTTCCCTAAATTTGGATCCTGATCTATATGAGTACACTAGGAACAGGTATACCTTCATTTGGTCTTTCTCTGCTCTTGAGTGTGGATGTGATATCCCTGGCTTCTTGGAGTTCCTGCCACTGTGATTTCCCCCTTGTATTATATCCTGGAATGGTGAGAGGAAATAAACCCTTTCTCCCCTAAGTTACTTTTTATTCAGGTGTTTTTATCACAGCAATTGGCAACAAACTAAAATAGGCATCACCTGGTTCCAGAAGGGCTGAGGGGGGGACACAATGAGTGACATGAGGAGGATAAGCAGGTGTTGTCTGCCCTGGGCCAACTCGGGCTGGGCACAAACAGAAGACAAATTTCAGTTGCATCCGGTCCTGTTGAGTCTGGGACTAGGTCCTGCTGAGTTTGCTCAGGACAGGGTTTTTTGTTGTATTCAATAGTTTTCTCATTTAATGCTCACAGAGCCCAAACAGGGTCAATGTTGATGTTCCATGAGATATGCGTGGCTGTAGAACTGACCATGAACCAAGGGCGGTTCTTGGTGCCTTACAAATATTAATGCATTTGATCTTCATCAAAGCCCTCTAGGGGCTGAGGCTGTGGGTCAGTTGGTAGACTTCTTGCCCAGCATGTATAAAGCCCTAGGTTTGATCATCAACACCACGTAAACTGGCTGTTGTGGCACAGGCCTGAAAATTAGAGCACTTGGATCACAAAGGTGAGAAGATCAGGAGTTCAAGGTCATCCATGGCTACACAATGACTTCAGGGCCAGCCTGGGATATTCATCTTACTCTTTGTGTGTGTGTGTGTGTGTGTGTGTGTGTGTGTGTGTGTGTGTGTGTATGTTAGGTATACATGTATGTGTTGGTTTCTATACACATATGTATGCATGTGCTGGTGGGTGTGGACACCAGAGATCTCCTCAGGTACTGTTTTGTTTTTTGTTTGTTTGTTTTATTTTGTTTGGAGACAGGATCTTTCATTGGCTCACTGATTAGTCTAGGCTGGCTGACCATGGGGCCACAGACATCTGCCTCCCAGTTCGAGGATTACAAGGTTCCCACCATACCCAGTCCTTTAAGGGAATTGAACTTAGGACCCTATGTTTGCTTGCACAGCAAGTACGTTACTAATATATCTCCCCAGCCCTGTTGGGTATTTCTATCCTATAAACAGTGGAGAACAGAGATAGAGATATAAATGATTGCATGTATTTTACGGGGCATTGGTATTTATTTTGCTCACTAGGTAGCATTTGGTTTGTTGGTTTGTTTTGTGCCGCTTCTGGTAGGCACTCTATCACTAAGCTGTTAACCCTACCTTCCCTTTCTTCTCCCGAAACAGTGTCTCTCAAGTTACCCAGGCTAGCTTTGAATTTACCATCCTTCTGTTTCATCCTCTTATGCAGGTGGGATTACAGGCCTGTGCTAGGCACTAGAGTTCAGTGTCAAATATGACTAAGGATGTCTTGGCTCTGTCTGGTTCTGAGTTTTGTCCCTAAGGTTTTGGTGGTAGCAAGTGGGTTCTGCAGATTCTTCAAGCTAAAAATGTCCGGAAGTTGTTTATCTCTGTAAAGCCACCTTCAGCTACTGGGTTTTTGTTTTGTTTGTAGACGGGTCTCACCAGTGCCATCCTAAGTGAAGTCACCCAGACCCAGAAAGACAAACATACCATGTACTCACTCATAAGTGGATATTACACATAAAGCAAAGGACAACCAGCCTACAGGTCACAACCCCAGAGAACCTAGGTAACAAAGAGGACCCTAAGAGAGACATACATAGATTGGCCTAGGAAGGGGAAAAAGACAAGATCTCCTGAGTAAATTGGGAGCGTGGGGAGCAGGGAAAGGGTGGGAAGGGAGAGGTGAGGAGGGAAGGGGAATGGGGGAAAATGTACGCTTAAAATGAAATAACCCTCCAAAGCCACAGATAAACCCTGTCTCAAAAAACCAAAAAAAAAAAATGAAATAACCCAGGCTGGTCTCAATATCATGGTTCTCTAACCCTCACTTCCTAAGGGCTGAGTTTGCAGGCATGAAGCGCCATGCCCAGCTCACCTTCAGCACTGTGACATCTCTAACCCTCACATCCGGGGCTACAGCAATTTGTCCCTCCCTGTTGGCTCAAGCAGGGAAGAAGCAGATGCTTAGTTGGAGAGGTGAGCATAGGACTTGGTTCCTAACTTTGACAATAGTGGCCCCCAACCCAGCTTCTCTGGCTTCCCAGTACTAGTATACAAGACATTTAGGGAATGCATAATGAGAATATAATCTCATTTCATTCCTGCAATAACTCAATGAGGAAGATGTTATTACATCTCTGTTGTAGATGAGAAAATCAAAACTGAACAAAATGAGAATTTGTTCAAGGTCAACCAGCAGTTTATAACAGAGCCAGGCTTTGAACCCATGTCCAAGGAAGTGTGTGTTTTGTTTGCTTTATTTTATTGTACTGAAAATTTATTTCCTTCACACATACAGAATATAAGACCTATCTTCAACATGAATTATTGCTCCTTTGCTCTGTTTTTTTTTTCATGCAAATATTAATGACTAGTTCCTGGGGGAAGAAAAAAATGGAAATAAATCCAGAGCCCCACGCCCTTAACTACTGAAAGGCACGCTGCTCCAGGAGCTTTCTCGTGGAATCTTGGGATCTCCATTCTGAATTCCACAGCTGCGCAGTTGCTCAGGACCCACAGTTGTCTCCTGTGTGCATTTCTTGTTGGCTCAGCTTGATTTTATCCCCTGTGATGCACACAGTAAATACATGATAAATGTTTGTTGAATGAATGGATTTTACATGTATCTTGCTGAAATATTCGCAGCTCCATTTGATTCACTGGAGTGGCATACCCGAACAAGAAATAATTTTTCTTAATGTGTCCCTTATAAATTGAACCCGACCATATTTGATTAATCTCACATCATGCATTTTTATTGCACCGATCACTCTGGTATCAGGTCAGATTTATTTTAAAAACAGATTCACAAAGGGTGCAAGGCTGGAGCGACAGTGTAAATATGTTAATAATAAAAATAATACAGAAGATATTTTACTGGAAACTCTTGCATGCTAATGATGAGTAAGTGCATTCTACAGAAATATTTTTGATTTACAAGGCAATTAATTTCAAAAAGATTCACACCCTATCCCATGTTTTGTATACTTACATAATGAAAACTAAAAAAAATTAAAAATGAATATCCAGGCCATAAAATCTGAGGAAAAACAACAAAATCACCTAAAGGGCTCCAATGTTTTAGTTAGAACAACGGCACAATCTCAGAAAATGGTACTATTCTGATATCAAAAACAACTCGATTAGAAAGACCCAGCATGGTGACTGTAGCTTTTACTTTGCAAAGAACACTTGCTTGCTATATATAGCAAGACAAGGAACACTGTGTTATCCAGTGACCAAAGAGGCCCAGTGCCTCCATCACATGGAGATGCTTTGGGGTTTTTTGTTCCCAAGACAGCAAAGTCTCTCCTTGTGGGAATAGTGAGCCAAGCAGATGCATCCTCTTGGCCTATTCAAACCACAAGACTTAAAAAGTGTTTTATGCCACACAACGGTGGCACACACCTTTAATCCCAGCACTCAAGAGGCAGATGCAGGCAGATCTCTGTGAGTTCAATGTCAGCCTGGTCTACAAAGCTACACAAAGTAACCCTGTCTCAAAATTTAAAAAAACAGGGTTTCATTTGTGATTTTCTCGCTCAGCCCTGGTGGTCTAAGACAGCAGGACTTCTCTTGCACGCTCTGGGGGCAGACGCTCCTTTGGACTGACTCTGTCTGCCTGGCGACTGAGACGGACAGGCAGTAAACTGGACCTGGTCATGTGGCTCTGTAAAGAGGAGCCTTCCTGCCAGCCTGGTTCCAAAGCTGCATCAGTCCCAAATGAACACACAGGAGGCTATATTAATTATGAAGCTGTTGGCCTTGCTTGTTTCTTACTGGCTAGCTCTGACTTAAGTATTTATCCCATAATTGTTAATCTAAGTATTTCTCTTACCGGAGAAATTTCCGGGTTTCCTACCCCATGGCGGTTACATCTTGACTTCTTGTGTTTCTCCTTCCCAGAGTTCCTGGACTCCTAGTCCCATCTATCTTGGTTCACTATTGGCCAACAGTGCTTTATTGACATATACACAGGACTTCCCCCATCAAGGCTCACCAAACGAAATGGTTGTGACTGTCCCTCAAAGAGCACTAATCTCCCCAGAGGGAGCCAGCACCAACCTTTAAGATACAACTGTTTGGCTATTTTAAAAAGTTTGTATATAACTTTGATTTTAAACAATGAAAAACAAAGAAGGAGGACCTTGGTCCAGCCTCAAGGTGATGTGACAGACTTTGTTGATTCCCTCACCCTCTCTGAGGAGTGATGGGGGTGGAAGGAGAGGTAGGGGAAGCAGGAGGAGGGGAGGGGGGGAACTTGATGGGGGAAGTCCTTCTGTGTATATGTTGTCTTACTGGTTGATAAATAAAGCACTGTTGGCCAATAGGGAAGGAAGATAGGCCTAGGAAAGGTGAGGGATTCTGGAAAACGGAGGTAAGAAAAGACCACGTGGAAATACTCAGATTAGCAGTTATAGGTTAATGATTAAGTCATAGCTAGCCGATAAGAAACCACAGCAGCCAGGCGGTGGTAGTGCATGCCTTTAATCCCAGCACTCAGGAGGCAGAGGCAGGCGGATCTCTGTGAGTTTGAGGCCAAGCTGGTCCGACAGCCTCCAAAACAATTCAGAGAAACCCTGTCTTGTAAAAACCAAAAAGAAAAAAGAAACCACAACAAAAAGCCAACAGCTTTATAATTAATATAACGTCTTGTGTGTTCATTTGGGACTAATGTGGCTCTGGGACCAGGCTGGTGGGAATAATGCTCATTACAGGAACTAGGATTGGTAAGTAAAATAAAAATATTGTTTTAATAAAAATATAAAAAATTACAAATTAAAAATGTTTTTAAATGACAGGTCTCTACAAAAAATGAAAAACAAAACCTTTCACTTATTAAAATAAGAAGCTTGAGTTTAATTGTTACAAAGGAAATGAATTTTCATATCTCTCTGGCAATAATTGTTCATCTTAGTGGATGTAGATAGAAGAAATTATCACTACTATTTTTATAGATGCTTTTAAAAAGCAGAAAAACATTGAATTGGACCTTAAACAACTGCAAACCAGCTTAGTAGCCAGATGGCATCTCCCAAGGAGCCAAGTTGGGGAAAGAGTAACAGTAAGTAAAATCTGAGTGCCATAAATTTCTGATTTAGAAATCCAACAATAAAGCAATCTTCACCCAATAAGAATGCCCAAAGTGGGTAAAATATGAGAGGGCTGGAGAGGTGGGCCTTTGAGAGCACGGCTGCTCTTCCAGAGCACTGGATTCGGTTCCCAGCACATACATCATAACCATCCGCACCTCCAGTTTCAAGGGATCCATAGCCGTCTTCTGGACTCCTTGGGTTCCAGGAACACATGTGCACAGAGACACACCCAGGCAATATACCAATATATTTAACATTTAAAAAAATAGCAATTTTTTTTTGGTTTTACGAGACAGGGTTTCTCTGTATTGTTTTGGAGGCTGTCTGTCCAGCCCAGCCTCGAACTCACAGAGATCCGCCTGCCTCTGCCTCCTGAGTGCTGGGATTAAAGGCATGCACCACCACCGCCCGGCTTGCAGGTGACTTTGACTACGAACAAAACACCTAACTTCTACAATTACTTCCTCATCATCTCTGAAATGGGTAGAATTTCAGTAGCTATTTCTCAGTGTTAGGTTCATGGTCCTTCGGGAGGAAATGGTGAATGGGGTGGGAGGAAGGGATCTCAGTGACAGTGCTTAGCAATAGGCCCTGGGTTCAGTCCAGAGACCACAAGAGTGGGAGCGAGAAGAGAAGAAGGCTGAAGGCAGGCTCGTTGTCCTGTTCTGTCTGCACAGCACCTTGGAGGCAGCAGATTTGAGCTGCACTACTCCTGCACAGATGTGGGCTTCTGATTCTTCATCTTTCTTCTCCGCTACTCAGTGTCCTTTGCTGACATTCCCTTTCATCCTCCAAGCAGCATGCCTCTTCCATGCCACCTTCTGGCTCCTGAACGCTCATTTACAATGGCCTGCATGACTATTGTTTTACCCAAAATTAATTATGTGGAAAATGAACACCCAATGTGTTAGGTGCCTTTCTTAGTTTGAAATGAACAACCGTGCCTGCTAAAGAGAAATCTTCTTGCTTTCCCCAGGGTGGGTTATGACTGAGTTGAATGCCCCTCCCTATTGTTGTTGGGGTGGATGATTCTCTTACGGACGTCCCAACGTGGAAGGGTAGTAGGGTCAAGCTGGTGTAAGTCCCACAGGGCTGTGATGGGGATCAGACTAGAGCTGGGGTTTCTGAGGCTACAGTGCAAAGAGAGGTGAGGGGGTGCCATTTGGAGCAGCTTGTCACTAGGTAGAGGGCAAACACATAGCAGAGGCGGCCAACAAGATGTAACAGGTCTATCACTGTTTCCTGATGCTCAGCTTGCTAGCCCATCTTATATTGTATAGTGTTTGCTGGAAGGCAGGGAATGTCATTTAAAGGGCATGGGGAATGGGGACATAGAATCCAAACAAATGTCATATAAGTGCCTGGAAACAAACCTGTTAGAAAACAGACTGGTAAAACCAGCGGTATTGGTGGTTCAGGCCTTCAATCCCAGCACTCAGGAAGCAGAGGCAGCAGGATCTCTGTGAGTTTGAGGCCAGCCTGGTCTACAGAGTGAGTTCCAGGACAGACAGGGCTACACAAAGAAACCCTCTCTTGCAAAGTCAGAAAAAAAGAAAGAAAAGAGAATGGTAGGAATCTGGCAGATTCATTTTCTGCAGCAAATTTCAACCTCTTCCTTGTTCATCCTTGAAATGGGAATACTGCAAACTAAGAATTCTTACCTCAGGGGAAATGGTAGTCACTGGAATAGATCATGCTTAGGAAGTGCTGCACCTAGAGTTTCTGGCCGCATTTCTGGTCGTGTTGACAGTCAATCACCTCTGACTACATGCAGGGCAAGTGCTGTACTGTGAAGCCAAATTCCCAGAACAGGAACCTCAGATTCGTCCTTGAACTAGAAAGATAGGGGAAGATCAGCCTTCAAAAGTCGAGTGGCCAATCACCTGCAAACTTTTTATAATATATCCTAATGATGCTTTCAAATCTTGTCCTTCATATGATGCTAGGAGCTCTGGGGAGAAGGTTTAAATAGAGCCTTGGACCATCTGAGGTCCCCGCTAGAGAGGGACTAGCCATAGTGCTGGGAAGGGAGAGCCAGGTACAAGCCCATGATACACACTTTGGGAGGAACACTAGTTAAGCGTGGAACTTCTCTGACTGGTGAATATGTTTGCACATGTATGTGTGTCTGTGTGTGTTAATGTGTGTATTTCATTTGTGTATTTGTCTTCCTATGATACTGGGGATTGATGGACCTCCTCTCCCCCCAGTCTTTGGGTGTGCTAAGAAGGTGCTCTACTCATGAGCTTCATCCCCAGACCAAATGCACGAGAGAGAGAGAGAGAGAGAGAGAGAGAGAGAGAGAGAGAGAGAGAGAGAGAGAGAGAGAGAGAGAGAGATTGAGAGATTGTAATTCACAAAATTCATGACTCTGCCAGGAAGAAGCTATTTACACTCAACACGTATGGAAGCTGAGACACAACGAAACTGTGATCTTACCTACCCGCATCACACAGGTGAGCTGAAGCTTAAAGTAGTTTGTTCCATTGGAAGCAATGCTTTCTACTGGGATTTTGACAGAGGTCTAGGAAATACAAAGAGGAGTCCACCACCTCTTTCTAGAGATCCTCTATCTAGTATCATGGTGCTGTGGAGACGTTCCTGGGCCAGATGAGGCAGGTTCTGATCCCTTATCCTTGGCTCCACTTCCTCCCTGGTAACACCTTTCTGAAGTAAAAGCCAAGAGCAGTTCTCAGCCTAGCCCAGGGGCTCTACACTGAGACCTGCAGAGCCAGGCAGGGCAAGGCAGTAAGTACAGCCATCCAAATATGAGAAAAGTCACAGCACAAGGGGCAGATGGAATGATGGCTGGCAAAGTGTCATCACACCGCCACCAACAGGAGGGCAGCTATAGACCCAACATGGCCTTAGCAGATTTTCTCAAGAGTAGCGGAATATCCCAAGCAGGCTGTAGTATAATCAACCATCAGGCTGTTTTCTTACTTGTCATCATACCAATTATTATTACATTTATTTACTTGTATGCACACACATGTGTGAGCAGATACCTTTCTGGAGACGATTTTTCTCTTCCATGTGGGTCCTGGGAATAGATCTCAGGTCATGAGTCTTGGCAGCAAGAGCCTTTACCTGCTGAGCCATCTATCTGGCTCCAGAGTAATTACTTTTTGCTGTTTTGTTTTACTTCTGAGCTAATATCTTTTTATCATTGTCCTAGGCACTGGTTTTTCTCAAAGTCCTGTGGGGTGATGCTATTTTCTTTCCCTCCATCCCTCCTTTTCTTTGATGGGGTCTTATGTCTCCTATGCTGGTCTTGTACTTACTAAGTAGCCAAGACAGACCTTGAATTTCCGATCCTCCACCTTCCAAATGCTGGTGGGTGCGACTCTGCCTACTACATACAGTGCTGGTGTTTGAACCTAAGGACATCATACGTGCCCGACGAGCATTCTACCAACGGAACTATCCCCAGCCTCTCATCCCTTCTTTCAGTAGTCACTTACTGCACTTCATTTTCATCCGGGGAGTAATTAACCTGCACGAATTATAATCATTCTAGACCATCAATGCAGAGTTTAAATTATTCTAATGAGCAACAAGCATGTGTGGAGGAATGTGTTCACCTGAAACATTTTCAACTGATCATTAACATTCTTTTTCATCAAAAACATTTGTTGGGCACTTACTATGTGCTCCATCCGTGCACAGCAGTCATGAACTGCACTGAGGACCGCCATTCATGCTGCCCCCAGGTTATTTCTGACCAGGGAAATCGTCCAGGAAAAATGAGAAAACGAAGGAGTCACAGGAAAGACGTAAAAGAGCACTGTTTGGAGGCTTGGCTATCGTCCTGGTGTTAGGGCCACAGCTGCTCTCCCGGCATGTATAAATTTGAGCATGGTCCGCATGCATGCGCGGGTGCTCTCTGAAGGTGATGATAATGAATTGAGATAGGGAAAACCTGAAACTGATTTCAAGGCGCATGGCTCGAGGGGGAACGCTTTAGGAAAAGAGTCCCTGGGAGAAACGGCAAAAGGAATTGGGGTTACTAACAATGTATCCTGGAGAAAAGAAGGTTAAGGAGAATTTAATAGCCATCTTCAAATATCTAAAGGGATATTGCTCATGTGTTTTAAACATCAGTTCTTGTCTACAAAGGACAGGGCATGAGGGAATTATCTTAAACGGGAGCAGGAGGGACTTAGATTAGATACCAACCAGGAAAAAAAAAAAAGCCCAGCTGAAAGCACCGTGAGATGATGGAAGGCAACTTGATTTCCAGAAGGATGAATTATTTTAAGAACAGTGGCTGATGATTATTACTGGGGGGGGGAAGAGGGGGGAGAGCTTGGGGCTTTGAAGTCAGCCAGTCACAAAGAGTAGGGTCTTCAGCAAATGATTTTACCTTTCCGAGATTCTGTTTCCTCGTTGGGTAAATGGGGGATAATGACAGGATCTGTGTATTGGATTGGCTTCAAGATTAAATTAGACTAGGTACAGAGAGTCACTGGCCTGCGGTCTGACCCAGAGGAAAGCTCACCCGGCAATGGATGCCATTCGTTGTTGTTAATCAACTGTGGTCTTAGAAGGGAAAAAATGCTGTGTGCATGAATGCAAGCTCTCTCTCTCTTTTTTTTTTTTTTTTGGTTTTACGAGACAGGGTTTCTCTGTTTTGGAGGCTGTCGGTCCAGCCTGGCCTCGAACTCACAGAGATCCGCCTGCCTCTGCCTCCCGAGTGCTGGGATTAAAGGCATGCGCCACCACCGCCCGGTTGCAAGCTCTCTTTTCAAGTGCGGTCAATACACAAATACAGCTGTGTGCCATGAGATTCATAGTCTTTCTGAGATTATGTGGTGTCAATGTTCAGAAAGTCAAATAGATATCAACTTTTGCTTTTCCTTTTTCGGGTTACCGCGCCTGCAGCATAGGGTGGGCACATGCTGAGCTAGTCAGTGTAGCATGGTTCATGCAGCTCTGGAAATGTAAGGTCATTACAGACCTGTTATTGCTTAATCTCGGGTGGCTGAAAGCCACTTGTCCCTCTAAAAAGTTGGGTCTCTCTCTGTCTCTGTCTCTGTCTCTGTCTCTCTCTCGTATTTTGGGCAAGGTTTCTCTGTGTAGTCTTGGTTGCTCTGGAACTTGTTCTGTAGATCAGGCTGACCTAGAACTCAGAGAAGATCCAGCTGCCTCTGCCTCCTGAGTGGTGTAATTAAAGGTATGTGCCGCCACTGCCTTGCTTTAGATATAACCTTGAAACAGTGGACTCATGGGCTGGGGAATGACTCCATCAGTCAAGTTTTTGTGTGTAAGCATGAGGATCTGAGTTTAATCACCAGTACAAATTAAAAAGCCAGGTGCACCGATTGGTAGACTTAATCCCAGAGCTCAAGAGGCAGAGGCAGGCAGATCACTGTGAGTTCAAGGCCAGCCTAGTCTCGAAAAGCCAAAAATAGATAGATAGATTGATTGATAGATAGATATTGGGAAGACAGAGACAGGAGAATCCCTGGGGTTTGTTGGCTAGTCAGTATAGTCAAATCAGTGAATTCCATGTTCAGAAAGAAATCCTGTCTCAAAATAAATAGTGGACACCAATGAATACCCAAGATTGGTCTCTAGCCTACACACATATGCACATACACAACCTTGTTCAGACAGACAGACAGACAGACAGACACACACACACACACACACACAGAGAGAGAGAGAGAGAGAGAGAGAGAGAGAGAGAGAGAGAGAGAGAGAGAGAGAGAGAGAGAGAGAGAAGCATTTTTTTTCTTTTGCCATGCTGGGGATTGGACTAAGGACCTTGAAGGTGATATGCAAATATTCCAGGCCACACACCAGGCTCCAGAAAGGTCAAGTTTTGAGGGAACAGTAGGCAGGGGAGAGACTATAGAGGCTCTCAGATGGGAGAAAATGCTACAAATCATGTGGATGAGCCTTCACCTCTGAGCCATCTCACTGGCTCATTTCAGGTATTTTGAAGGCTTTCAAGAAGCTGTCCTCAGAAATTTAAATTGTATTCTGGAAGCTTTATTCCATACAATTATAACATTGCAGCACATTTAACTTACTAATATTTATTGAAATATTTTTAGCTGCAAAAACATTTTATATGCACTATTATTTATTAATGCCCCATTTTAAAATATTACACATAAAATTTATTCCAGTGCACATTAGTAAATAAATTATGCTTGTAATTTCTAATGCATTTTTAATTGTAAATTTATCCATGTCTACCTTTATTTATGATATTGGTGTCTCACTGTTGAACATACTGTATATTAATGGAGACACTGTTAATTATGCATTCTTGGAAGTTGCATTTGACAAAACATCCAAGGTTTTTTTTTTTAACATTCTAAGAACTTTATCATCTATTCATTTAGGAGTCAGCACTCACAGTCGTGGCTACCCTCTGAAATCAGAAAAGTGCTGTTAGGAGCTGGTTATAGGACCAGATTTTGGAAGGGGCTGCATTTATATGTAAATGTAGCTGGCTGGGGAGATACTGTAACAACAGGCAGATGTTCCATTTTCACCCCAAATACCCAGAGTTACTAGGGAGATAACATTCAAGAGGAAAATGCCACAGAACCATGTCCAGAGAATGTCTGCCTAGTCTGTTTCTGCAGCCCCATTTTGGTGCTGGGGATTGAATTTATAGAACCTCATACACCCTGTCAGGGAAGTCTACCACTGAGCAACACTCCTGAGCCCACAGATGGGCATTGATTGTATTGGTGTAGTGAGGTGTGGTGTGGTGTGGTGTGTGTGTGTGTGTGTGTGTCTTTGTGTGACAGTGTATGTGTGTGTGTCCGTGTATCCCTGTGTCTGTATGTTTCTTTGTGTTTGTCTGTGTGTCTCCGTGTGTGTATTCCTGTGTATGAGCTGAACAATCTGTGTGGAGGTCAGAGGGTCAGAGGACAGCTTGTAGGAACCGGTTCTCTTTTTACCGTGCAGGTTTCAGAACTCAGGTCATCATGTTTGGTAGTAGTCCCCACTACCAATTGTGCCATCTCACCAGCCCATGCGTATTTAAATACCAGTCCCAAAGTCTTATGTTGAAGATAATTTTGGTTGGTAAATTTTGCAGTCCTCTCCCAATAACCAAACTTAACTTAGAAGCAACTTATTTGTCTTTTAAAAAATTCTGGCTGGGCAGTGGTGGTGCATTCCTTTAATCCCAGCACTCAGAGGCAGAGGCAGAGGCAGGCGGATCTCTGTGAGTTTGAGGCCAGTCTGGTCTACAAGAGTTAGTTCCAGGGCAGCCTCCAAAGCCACAGAGAAACCCTGTCTCGAAAAACCAAAAAAAAAAAAATTCTTTATCTTGAAGCCTTATTTATAGTTAAGAAAAACACACTGTATTGCTCTGGGGGCTTCTTTAGGATAGTTTAGGATAGTCTGAATGGAATTTTGACACTGACTCTTTCTGGAATTATAAATAAATGCCCGTGTTTCCCCTAAAGGAGCGTGGTGCGGGTGGTGGAGGACACAGCACATTTCTAGGGCAGAAAACAGCAAAATTGGGATGATAAGAAGGAAATGAATTGGCAGGTTTATAGAGTCCCAATTAAATGTCCCTGTTTCCAGCTCTGGCAGGGTCCCGGAAGTGTGGTGTTCTCATGCCAGGCCCTGAGTTACCCCTCCAGCTTCTGGAAATAACAAGAAACAAGAAATACCCTCTTCCTCACGACCTGTCAGACGTGTATCAAAAGGATGAGAGTTCCTGTATGAGTCGGCAAGGTTCCTCACAGAATAATGTTTTGAATCCCTGCTCCTCAGCCGGTGGCCCAACTGGGAAATGTGTCAAGTAGGTCTCAGGAGCAGGCCTTTGAAAGTCACGCCGATCCCTGGTCTCTCTCTAGCCCTGCGCTTTGTAGTTTGCTGTGATGTGAACAGCCTCCTACCGCCATAACCCGAGCTACAGTGCTGTGGCTTCCCCACCGCAGACAGAAGCCTCCTGCCATGGTGAACCGCAAGGAATCTTCTCTTCTCTAAGAGGTCTCTGCCAGGTGTCATGGTCACAGCTGCCCAGAAGTAAGTCATGGAGACAAAAAGCTTGACAGGTGGAGACATGGAGAATAAGGCTCTGCGTGTGGCCTGCCACTGGAAGGACAGCAAGTATGTAAAAAAAAAAATGCAGTCCTTACCTTCTTGGTGTGTAAGGCCATGAAAGTATGGGACATTTCCATGCATCAGCCACTGTTCCAAGGATTCCAGGTATTACTTCTGGAACCCTCCCAGCAGTCTAGATGAGGGAATAGACATCAGCAAGGAAAGTAGCTTGTTAGTGGCCTCACAGCTGGTAGGTTTCTTGGAGCTTTTGTCTGTGGTCCCCACCCTGAGTCCCAGAAGCAAAAGCAACATCTGCTGGCTGGTGGCTTCTTTCCTAACCTGGAGGTGAAGACTGTGCTGCGGGATGGTCACGGCCATGATGAAGCGTGGGCCTCCTCTCTGTGTTCCGTCTCTCCAGCCCTGGGCCCAGCACCACCAGACTGTTTCTGTGTCTGCTCTTGAGGTTTGACTATTGCGCCCATAGATCAGGAGGCAGGTCAATGATGCTTCACCTTTTAATGCTTCCTTTGCCTTCTCATACAACTCCTGCTTCTGGGGGCGGAGGGGTGGGGTTCAAGTCATCCAGCTGCTTTGTTTTCTTGCTTCCTTGTCTACCTTTGAAATGCTGATCCTCAGGTTCAGAAAAGCTTGGCAAGTGCCTCCTCCTCCTCCTCTCCCTCCTTCTGTTTCTTCTCTTTCTGTTGCTTTTTCGGTACAAGAATTCACACTCTAGTGCCTAGGACAGACTTAATTCCCAACAGCGCATGCTTGCTCACTAAATAGAGTGTCATAATCGTGGTGACCACTCTTCTTTGTTAGTAATCAACAGGTCAGCTCTGTCCATATGAGTGATAGTTATTAGATCATTTAATCCTCACTGTTCAAAGAGCTTATTTTGACTTTTGTCATTCCCTTAAAAAGATTTCTGGCTGGGCGCTGGTGGCACACACCTTTAATCCCAGCACTCGGGAGGCAGAGGCAGGCAGATCTCTGTGAGTTTGAGGCCAGCCTGGTCTACAGAGCGAGTTCCAGGACAGACTCTGAAGCTACAGAGAAACCCTGTCTTGAAAAATCAGAATTTTTTTCTTTTTATGTGTATATGTGAGTGCTTGATTGTATATATGTTCTCTGTATATATGCCTAGTGTCCAGAGGCCCGAGTAGATATCAGATCCTCTAGACCTAGAGTTCCAGGTGAGTGTGAGTTGCCTGATGTAGATGTTTGGAACCAAACTTAGGTCCTCTGCAAGTGCTCTTAACCATGGAGTCATCCTTCTGGCTCCTGCCATTCCCTTTTTACATGTAAGCAGCTGTGTAAAAGGGAGGCAGCTTAATGTGGTGACCCACAATGCAGATTGGGGGTTTGGTCTTTAGATCTATACATGCTTGGTAGTTCAGCTGATTTCCATTTTAGCTGGGTTTTATGTGTCTGAGAGACAACTAGACAATTGGGCTTCAGAGTGGCCTCAAGTTAGGTAAAAATAGAGAATAAAGTCTAGAGGCCCAAGCCTGGCTTAGCAGATACTAGGTTCCATTCCAAACAGACTGAAAGGACAGAAAACCCTAAACCTTAAAGAACAGATCAAGAAAATTGAACATCCACTCTGCTCACATTTACTGTTTTTGCAGGGTGACAACAGCAGGTCTATGAAGGAGTCATGGTTGTTTGTGTGTAAAAGTCCCGCTGATGCTTATGTGCCTCTCTCTTTCTGCCACCACGCTTGAAGTAAGGAACCAATCATATACCACTTGAATGAATCTGTGGGGTGCTGTGGAATATCCCTTCTGTATTACTGTGAAGATGTGCTGCTCTCATTGTTAATGAAAAGCTGATTGGCTGATGGCTGGGCAGGATTTTTGGGACAGAGAAAATGCTGGGAAGAAGAAGGGTGGGGGTCTTGGGAGTCTCAAGGAGATGAGAGGAAGCACGAGATGAATTTGCTATACTGTGAAAAGGCACTTAGCCACATGGCAGAGGGAAGCTAAGAAGTATTGGTTAACTTAAAATGTAGGAGTTAGCCAGTAACAAGCCTGAGCCATCGATCGATTAATAATGTCTCTGTGTGGTTATTTGGGAGCTGGCTGGTAGGACATAAAACTCCATATACAATAGGGCTATCGGCTGGTTGGTGACTTTAATATTGGGTACGGATCCACCAAGATTCAGCCTTGTCTCTTTGGTTCTTTTGCTAAATACATTTTTGTTCTCTTTTAAATACCAAGTCTTGCTAAATAGCTCAGGCTGGCTTGGAGCTCCTGATCCCCTATCTCAGCTTCATTAGTGCTGCAGTTATTGGCACTGGTGTCACATTTGACTTGCTGGAATGAATTTTTTGAGAAGCTTCCCAGAATATTTCTCAGATAGGAGAACACTAGTACTGCCTCTCTTTTGGTGTGTGTGTGTGTGTGTGTGTGTGTGTGTGTGTGTGTGTGTGTGTTGAGGTGTGCACATGGAGGCCAGAGGACAATTTTAGGTATGGTTCTGCCTCAGACACCATCCAACCTTTATTTATGACACAGGGTTTCTCTGTGTAACAGCCTTGGCTTTTCCGGAACTCACTTCGTAGATCATGTTGGCCTTGAACTCATAGAGATCCACCTGCCGCTATCTTTCAAGTGCTGGGATTAAAGGCAAGGGCCACCACCACCCAGCTTTTATTTAATTTTTTGAGACAGGATCTCACTGTGCAATCCTGGCTGGCCTAGTACTTTATATATAAACCAGGCTGGCCTCAGGCACACAGGGATTTGCCTGTTTCTATCAACTTAACTTCTTTGAGACAGGGTCTCTCTTGGAGTCTTGGGAGTCAACCAATTAGGCAAGACCAAGTGACTAGCCTGCATCTGAGGTCTGCCCACCTCTGTCTCCCTGGAGTTGCTTGCCTGTACCACCACATATGGGTGTTTATTTGAATTCCACAGATCAAATGATTTACTATCTGTCTTGCCAGCCCTCTGCCACTGATTTCTATTCCAGAAAATTAACCTTCTTACATCTCACCCAGACTTTCTACCAATCCTGAATATGGCTGTTATCCTCACTATTTTGTGTTATAAGATTCTTAACATTTGTTATGATGTGCTGGCCACTTTGCTGCTATTTATTATTCATCAACCTATTTTATTTTCATAGCAACACTCAGAAGTTGGAACTATCATTATTGGTAGAAAAATCGAGAGGTGTAGTGTCCAAAGATTCACAGAAATACAGAATTAGTACTTGACTCTGTTAAAAAAAAGATTTTTTTTGGTTTTTCGAGACAGGGTTTCTCTGTGGCTTTGGAGGCTGTCCTGGAACTAGCTCTTATTGACCAGGCTGATCTCGAACTCACAAAGATCCTCCTGTCTCTGCCTCCCGAATGCTGGGATTAAAGGCGTGTGCTACCAACGCCCGGCTAAAAAAAAAGATTTTAAAATTAAATTTTTTTTTAGAATTTCATCCACACATACAATGTATCTCGGTCATATTCATGCCTTTCCCTAACTCATCCCAGACCCACCTCTGCCCTCTCCCAAATTCTTGACTAGTTTCCCTCCCCCTTTTACTTTTTAAAATTCCAATTTGCGTTGTCTATATATTTCTGAGTGTGAGGCCATCCATTGGAGATAGTTGACCTACCAGGGGCAATACCCTTATGGTAAACCGACAGTCCCCCAGTAGCAACCAACTACAACGCTGATTGGCTTGGTCTTCTGTGGGTCTTGTATAGGTAACTCCAGTGAATTCATGAATGCAGAGAGCCTGTCTGGTCCAGAGGATATTGATTGTTCCAGACCTCAGGCTCTTGCGGTCTTTCTGTTTTCGATTTCATGACGGTCCCTGCGCCTTCCAGAACGGAGGCGTGATGTGCCCCACTTGTGACTGAGCACTCTATATAGACGTTCCACCTCTGCACTTCGGCCGGTCGTGAGAGTTTCTGTGTTAACCACCGTCCACTGCAATAGGAAACTTGGCTGGTGAGATCTGTGAGCGGCGCTAGTCTGGGTGTTGAGATAGGAATTTAAAAGGTAGTTTGACACCATGTCCATCTAGCAAGTAATAATTGCCGTGAACTCTTCTTTCTGACGTGAAGGTTAAGCCGAGGACTGTTCCCAGTAATACAGAGACTAGTATGTAGAGAACGCTTCCAGACCTGTCGGAGGCCAGCGCGCGTGCGCCAGCCTTCCGCCAGGCCCCGCCCCCGCCCCGCCCCCCCGGGAGGCGCTCGCTCTTGGCTCTGGGGCTTGCGCACTACGTCCCCAGCCAGAGGCCCCCTTCCCGACCGGGGACTTCCGGTACGCCGGGTGCGGTTCCGGGTCGTGGCGCGGCTCGGGGTAGCAGGGCTGGTGTTGCCGGCCGGCGGCGGCGGCGGCGGCGGCGGGGTCATGAGGGCGAGTTTGGGGCGCGGCAGTCGAGCCGGCCGGTAGGAGCGCCGGTGCCCGAGCACTTCGTGGGCGCGGAGTTCGGTGCGGGGGCCGGGAGGCGTGGGGAAGCCGGGGCCTCCCCCGGGGACGTGTCCTGGGAGAGGCGGCCCGTAGTGGGGAAGCAGCTTCAGGTAAAGGTTGCCCCGGCCGCCGCCGCCGCCCCCTCGCCCGCGGGGCCCTGCGGTCCCTCAGCACCGAGCTGAGGCCGCGCTGGGTGGCCCGGGAGCATCCGTTTCCTGGCCCTTCCCGAGCCTGACAGCCGGGTGTGGGACTTAGGTGAGGAGAGGCTGTGGACCTGGTGGCGTGGGGCGGGAGCGGGGGCCGGGGGGCGCCGCCCGTGGCTCCAGGGTTTCGGGTCCCGAACTCGGCAAGGTCCGGTGCCCCGGCTCCGTTCTGTGAAGTCAGCTTTCGGAGCATTGCCTGGACAGTCCTGAAACAGTCCTGCGGGTCGTTTTCCTCTCCGGAGTGCTGCTGGGGACTTGGATTCCGGGCTTTTCTGTTTATGGGAGGGGCAGGGAGTGGTAAAGCCGGGGGTGGGGGGGAAGAAGAAGAGTGTAGTTTAAAGAAGTGTATAACCCGAATAAGAAACTATAAGATGGACCAGGGACCTCGAAATTTGTTACACTTCCTTTGAATGACTGCAAACCTTTGAAACTGCCACTGCCCCCAGCTCCGTGCAAAGCATCATGTTTGTTATAAACCCCCCAAACAACCAAGTTCAAAACCTTCCCAGGCGCGAGTAGTGACGTACACAGACACATTAGTGAAAAGGTCGGCATTCACTTGACCAACGGACGGGATGGGCCCCTCTTGTGCACACCCACCAGAGCAGAAGTAAAGCGCATTATTTCCGCGCTTTTGGGCCACCCAAGCTGCAGTGACAGTACTTGTTCAGTGAAAATTGTCCCCATCTTTTTCAGCTTAGGCCCCCTCAAACTTAACTGGGGTGTGAGGTGGGGCCGTGCCAGGTGCCCCTTTCCCGATCAGCCGGGTGCACACATCCACTGTGCATAGTGCCTGCATAGCCTCCTGTGTCTGTGACTCCTGGCTGGCTTTTTACTGCTAAGCTTATAAAAGTCTCCATTATAGGCCTTCCCACCGGATAAGTAAGATCTCAAATCACTTTTGATTTACTCCCAAGTACTTAAAAAAAAAGACCCTGGCCCACCTAGAAGCTTCCTGGCTTTTGGTTTCTAACATATTGATAATGCTTCTCATGGGTCATCTGAAGGTGGTCCCACTTAGCCAGCTAGGGACAATCCGGCTCCTAATGATTTCTTTCTTTCCTTTTTTTTTTTCCTTAAGAATTATCCTTTGAAATGTGTGCCCTTGTGGGGTTTGTGTGTGTGTGAGGTCAGCTGGCCTAGAGTTGGAGGCACTGTTACTTGTGGGCCGCATGTTGTGGGTGCTGGGGACCCATCTCGGGTCCCCCACAAGAGTAGTCCTGGCTCCTAACTGCTGAACTGTTTCTCTAGCCCTGGGGATGGTTTCTTACCTAGAATCCTATAAATATAAACACTTGTTATTTGCAGTCATTTGATGTAGGAAGCATTTATTGTGCATGGATATAGGTCAGGCACTGTAGTGCAGTTTAATAAGACTTAGTCATTGTGTTCAGGGAGTTCTTACTGTGAGGAAAATTAGTCACTCCAGTGCAGTGACAGGTGCCGGTGTAAGAGGTTTTCTCTGGAATGGAAGTGAAGTAGTACATAGTGTTAGCTTTTGAGAGATGACATTTGGTCAAGTGAATGAGCATAATACAAGGTAAATTGAACTTTCATCTTTCTTGTATAATTTATTAAACTAAAATTTATGGACAGGAAGATACAGGATAGTTACACAGCTGGTATGAGACCTTTTTCTCACCATGGCACTCTGCAAGTACGTATTGAAACAACTGAATGAGAGGAAACATAAGAATGCTGAAATGGACAATACAGAAACTCCTTTATACCAGGCCTGGCCTTGTGGTGCAGACCAATTCCTTGGCAGCTGGTACTCTGAGGCAGCAGAGAACTTGCACAGATGGTTTGAGGCTAGCCTGAGTATCAGTGAAACCCCATTAAAAAAAGACATGTTGGGTTGGATAGTGGTTAAGAGCTTGGGCAGTTCTTCCAGAATTCCTGGGTTCAGTTCCCAACACCTGCATGGAGGTTCACAATCATCTGTAACTCCAGTTCCAGGGGATCTGATGCCATGTTTTGGCCTCTGTGGGCACCAGGTAGGCATGTGGTATACAGACATATATGCACACAAACACCCATATACATAGGTTAAAAATAAATTAAAAAAATGGGTTTATAGTTAAGAGCATTGGCAGCTCTTCCAGAAGTCTTGGGTTTAATTCCCAGCAACCACATGGTGGCTCACAACCATCTATAATGAGATCTGGTGCCCTCTTCTAGTGTGCAGGCATACATGCAGGCAGTGCATACATATTTACATACATACAGGTTTGCCAGCAGGCTGTGGTAGCACTCAGGTGGCAGAGGCAGGTAAGTTCTTGGTGAGTTTGAAGCCAGCCTGAACTCAGGTCTACAGCCTGAGTTCCAGAACAGCCAATACTACACAGAGAGACCCTCTCTCAAAAAACAACAAAAAACCAAACAAGATAAAGAAAAAACCTTGTAGAACCCCAACACCCTAACCTGAGCTTTCTAAGCAGAATTTCAGATTTGGTGCTTTCAAGTTAGTGATACTTATCCAGTGAAGTCTGTGAAACTGCTCCCAGACTCAAAAATCTGAAAACACTCTGGCCCCAAGGATTTTGAATAGGAATTCACAACCTGCATCTAATGATAGCTACAAGATCTCTGGGACGTGGCCTTAGAGGGTGAGTGAGTTTCTAGCCCAAATAAAGCCAATTCATTGCAAATGTTTCTCAACTGTTAGAGAATTTATTGGAAGTCAGTGTCCCGTGAAATCTTACTCAAATCAAATTACAAAAAGTTCCAGACATATCACTAGGATATTGGCACTGCTACTTTTAGCAGGAATTTGAGGGGTAGAGTGGAAGGGCCAGACTATGTGAGAGCGCAGGCAATTGAGATCAGTTTCAGTTTCTAGTCTAATTTGCCAGTTAATATAGACTTGGATAATGTGTGGTTATTCACCGGTTCCAGGCGAAATGTTGGGCCCTGGGATGCCACTGGGAATAAAGCCAAGTCCCCGCTTTGAGGTCATTGGCATTCTAGTTGGGGAGCAGTGGGTGCAGATGAAGTAGGCATGCTCTGTACATGCTGCCACAGGGCGCCATGGGGTCCACAGGAAGGAATATTGATAATGGTAGCCAATGAGTGCTTACTGTACATGACATTGTCCCTAAAACTGTTTCACATCTGTCCCTGTGTGAAGGTGTGAGCATCACCCTGGTTTTACAGATGAGGGAACTAGGGTACAGAACAGATAACTTCTTGGTGGGGGTAGGGGTGGAGTGGGTGGGGTAGGGTGGGGTAGAATGAGTACTTAGCATGAGTGAGGGCCCACACCTCACTGTCAGGAACCAAAAAGTAAACTGAGTTTATACAATTGATGTTTTGAGCTAAAGGTTGTCTGCCAGTGTCTTCAGTCCTGAACCATGTTACTTGTTGCTGTGTGAAAGTTCAGGGCTCCAGTGTGATGTGACTGGCTAGGCACAGAATGGAGGTGGTCTGCACTCAGGGCTGGGCCCATCCGCTAATCTGTTTCAGGAGTGTTTGTTTGTTGTTGTTTCTTTTTTTAGGGTGGGTGTATTTTGCTTGTTGACTCAACTGAAGACTTTGGAAACTTCAGTTCAGTGAGTTTACAAAAATCTTTTAGATATAGGTTATAACGATATTTAGGCCTAACTGTTAAGGCTGCAGCCAGATGTCAGGTTGCCACATAATAGAGAAGTCTGTTACATTTCCCACTGAATGTGCCCTGACCTTGTGTTTCCAGAACCCTTGTCTTAGAAGTTGGTGCATCAGGAAGCACAGAAGCCTGGGGAATTGCTAGAGAGGAGAATTTTAGTTCTTGCCAATCCAATTTGCAGAGTGGCCAGTAGATGGTTTTCTCATGTCATTAGTCTACATATCAAAGGAATGAGGTTTTGGTGAGGGGACCTTGTGATACTTGGATTTGGTGCTTGTTGCACTGTAAATGTCTTCCGATTGGTCCTTCCTTTGGCCTTCTTCGTGGTACTGTGAAGTGGTATTGTCCCTTTGATAATTTTCTGTGTACCGTTTCCATTGCCCTCATAGCCCTTTACAGAAAGCAGGTGGGGCTACACAGGGGAGCAATCAGAACTTCTAGAGATGAAAACATTGGCGGCCAGAAAAGCACAGTTTTGTAGAAAGTGCCTCAATCTGAGAGGGACTCACCTTTGGCATAGGCTTCACTGAGCTTCATCTTTGAAGTTTGGGCAAGTCATTTTCAGCGCCTTGGATCTTTTCCCTCCCTGGATGGTGAATAGTGAAATTCAAGTCTTGTTGAGGTATTTTCAGGAATTGTTATGCTTAAAGTTACACAGTAGGAGCCGCGCAGCGGTGGGGCACGCCTTTAATCCCAACACTCGGGTGGCAGAGGCAGGAGGATCTCTGTGAGTTCGAGGCTGGGCGGACCGACAGCCTCCAAAACAATACAGAGAAACCCTGTCTTGAAAAAAAAAAAGTTACACAGCAGGGTCCTGGCAGACCCACAGAGAGGTGCTGACCTTTTCTGCCTGGCAGTCCAGGCCCTGCCTTGTATTCCGTGTTATTTCCTCCAAGGGACCTTGGTGACCAGTGCTCCCCTCAGGCATTTAGTGCTTTGTTGACTGTCATATATAGATTGAAAGGGGACAGAGAGTCACCAGCAGAGTAAGAGAAATATGATTAGGGAGTTCCCAACCCAAGAGTTTAATTTATTTTTATTTTAATCCCCCTCTTCTACCAGGTGAAAATTGAAGAAATATTGGTCTGTTGGATTCTTGTTTTCATTCATACTCTATTGTATAAAGAAATAACATGGAATATAAAAATGAAGAAAGCAAATCCTGAGCAGTCATTCGGAATTTATTAACTCTACTTGGCAGCAGTCTAAGTGTATCAGGGAAGTAGACTTAAGATAGGAAACACAAAATTTGAACTGAAAGTAGAATATAGTTTTAGAAAACTGAAAATGAGAGGATGGAAGGAAACCACTTAAGAAAAAACAAACCTGAAATTTTGCAAAAAAGTGTTAGAGTCACTACTGGGAATATTGTGATTGCTTGTAAAATAAATTGTTATGTCAGATTCCCCCCTAAATGTGTGATGTTAGGTTCATAATACCCTACACTCCAGCATGTTTTCATAAATATGCTTCTGTTATTAGTACAGATAAGTGTTATGAAGAAATGACAGTATTTATCAATGCGAGGAGGGATTCCCCCCCCCCACCTTGTTTTAAGGTACTGTGCTATAAGTAAGTGCTGCTTCATCAGGGAATTGGTAGGAAATTATTTGAAAGAATGTTTTGTAGCTCTTTTTAAAGATGAACTTTTTGTTTTATGTGCATATTTTACCTGCATGTTTATGTTGTGTATTACATAGATTTAGTTCCCTTGGGGGCTAGAAGAGGGCATTTGATCCCCTGCAACTGTGGTTAGATGCAGTTTTAAACTGCCAAGTGGGTGCTGGGAACTGAATCCCAGTACTCTGAACTGCTGAGCCCTCTCTCCAGCACTTTGAACTTCAGTTGCTGACTTTCAGGGTACTTAACGGTGTAGCTTGAGTATGGAAACATTGTGGGGCCCAACCTTGAAAGCACACTCACTTGGGTTTTATACTAGCTGTCAGTCACTGGCTGTATGACCTAGGCAGTTTGCAGAGTGGGGCTAGGGATGCCAGCCTGTGGGCCTTGTGAGGACTAGAAGAGACTATGTTAGTACCTTGTATGAACTGCAGTGCTTCTAGAGTGATGTAGGGTCTGGCATACAGGGATACAGAACATTAAGGATGGATACTAGGTGGTAGTTATTAATGAATAAATTTTTCACATCTGGATCCTGAGATTAGTCACCATAATTTTGGTTGTACTTCGTGAATTACATAGCATACGTGGCTGCTGTTTGCTATTGAGACAAGTTTTAGTATGCTGTTTTTGGGTTGGTTAAATAAGTTGATCTGCTGAGTAACATTAGGAACTTAACATGAAAGCTGAGAGTGGTAGTGAACGCCTTTAATCCCAGCACTCAGGAGGCAGAGGCAGGTGGATCTCTGTGAGTTTGAGGCCAGTCTGGTCTACAGAGCTAGTTCTAGGATAGCTGGGGCTACACAGAGAAACACTGTCTTGAAAAAAAAAACAAAGAAAAAAAAAAGAAAGAAATGTACATAGGTTTATGTGGTCTTGTTTTGTGTGGTGACTCCCCTTAGAAGTGACAAGAACAAGGGATGTTTGTCAAGTACAGAAACCAAAGCTAGAGGGGTGGGGCTTCAGTTTCTAGGGCTGTCACTAGCAGCTTTTGCCTTGATTTTTCCATTCTCCTTAATTTACATTTAATACTTACAGAAAGTTGTCTCTCATTATTCGTGAGTGAGCAATTGTAGGTATAATTTTATGATATGAAGTTTAAAGTGTTGATGAAACTGTTTATTGCTGGCAAAAGTTGGTGGCAAGAGGGCCATTTGGTAAAACTTCTGAAAAGACCTTGAGCAGTATTTATTTCAGGCTTTATGATAGAGTTATGCATGCATTTAAGCTTGTAGTTTTAGTTTTAGAAATCTCTGTTAAAGGATTATAGATGCAGAAAAATGTTCATGTTCAAGGATGTTTCATGTCTCTGGGCATGGTGGCCTAAACCCGTGTAATTTGATTTCTTGGGAAGTTGAATCAGGAGGATCATGAATTTGAGAGCTGCTTGGACTACATGTTCACCAGACCCAAGATAAATGATTAATGATAAATAGGTGTTTATCAGGGAAAGACTTACACAGATAAGAGTAAATAGCCACCACGGCCTTCCTGTTCCAGAAGATAGTCTCTGCTCTCCGCAACCCAACAGAGCAACCCAACAGAGCACCTACCGGCAGGTCCTCAGCCTTAAAGGGGTTATGTCTGCACCAAGAACCATGCACAGAGGGTGTGACCACTGCTACAAGTTCACTGGCAAGGCAAGATGCCACTACAATTCCCCTTTCTGTCCAAAGAAGAAGGTTTAAGCCTGATACAAGAACTATATACAAGTATGTCAAGTATATTCCAGGAGAAGGAAAGGTAAAAACATACACAAATTGAGACCTACAACCTGTAAGAGCAACATTGAGCAATAGACACATTCTACATGTCCAGTTTCAGGGTAATGACATATAACAGATTACTCTAATAGCTGTCCTAATCTGGAAAGTCTAAATCTAGCACCTAGTATTTTCTATCTAAGATAAGAGATGATATAGCTATGACTGTCTAGTCTTCAACCTCATCAAAGACCTGAGAAGGAAAATAACATTACTAGGGTAGGCAGGAAGTATAAGTGTGCAGCTTCCTAAAGGTGCAAGCAAAGACAGAAACAGCAGGCTACCTGGACAGTCACCCAAGGTCTCACAGTAACGTCAGGGTAACCAACTTTGTAAGGCCTAGAGTATCTGACAGACCATCTCAGAAGCAGGAAAATTAAAAGACTGTCTTACTCTGACTTGGCAAGGTTCCGCAGTCTCTTTAAGTTTATCTCCTGCTAGCCCAGTTAGGACAGCATGTTCAAAGTCAGCAGTCAAGGTGGGGGCAGTTCTTTGCCCAGGAGGCCTGTAGCCAAGAACAGAATAAGTAGCTAAGAAGTCACTCAGGCTACATAGTGAGACTCTCAAAAAATTATGGACGAAGTGCGTTTATATTAGTTCTGGTGAGCCCATGTTGCCATCTCTTGTTCAGTGCCCAGGGGGATAGTGACTAGGCCTGTGACAGCCTAGTCTTGCTTGCAGGTGGAGTATGTACCTCTATGAAATTAAAGCTTCTAGTTGACCAGTTAATAGAAAGGTTGTTTGTGAGTTTCAAGTTTATGTATTATGAAATGCTTCTTTGATAGAGAAAATAAGTTGTGTTAAAAATAAAAATAAAAACATAGGCCAACCAGGGACTGGCAAGATGGTTGAGTGAGTAAGGACACTTGCCACCAAGTCTAATGAACTGAGTGATTTACGGAACCCATATAATAGAAGATGGGAGGTAGTAGGGGGCAGTGTTAAAAAAAAGGTCAACTAGGCTTACAACATAGTTTATTTTCCTGTGTGTGATATGTATGTGTGGGTGCATGTGCCATAGTACCTGAGTGGATGTCAGAGGACAGCTTTAGAGCCAGTTTTGGCCTTCCAGGGATTGAATTCCAGTTATTAGGCCTGGCAGCATTATCTTTTTAATGGCTTAGGGGTTGAGGGGTTCTAAAACAGAAGTGGTTCAGCTGCTCTACTAAGAAAGGCAAGAGTGACATTTTTATAGTAAGAGTGAAGAAAAGCAAAGAATATATTTGGTTGTGGTTGTACAGTTGCCATGTCTGATCTTTTCAGTTGAGGACTCCCTAGTTACAGAATTACAGGTTAGATGTAGCTGTAGTTGACTGGCTGAGCTTAGATTCTGTTTTGCTGTAATGTAAGCACGCATTTACAAGAAGTAGATCAAGTCAGTTTTGCTTATGTTAAAAATCAGGCAAGGTTAAAGTTGCCTATGTGGTCTAATTGACTTTATCTACTCAGGGTGGTCTCCATTTTAATTTACTTTCACAAGAGCAAATTCCATCTTTTTTATTTTGTCAGAAAAAAATTGAAGAAAAAATTTTGTTTAGCTATTAATTTTTCTAGTGTCAGTAAAGTATGAATATTAAAATGACATGATGAATTGTCACCTTAGACTCTTCCAATTATGTATTTCAGCATGCACATTAAGCATTATGGCCAGTTAGGTGGGCTTTTTAACTGGGCATGGTAATTTTCCTATATGTGGTATCAAAACATACACATAATTTAACAAGTGTGTGAACATATTTAAATTAGGAGAATACCAGGCAAGTTGTTTCCTTTGTAAACTGCTCTGTCCTAAACATTCTGTGTATTATCAGAATGAAAAATGACAGCACTTTGTCATCTGCTCAAATTGATACTGCTCTCTTCAGGATGACAGCTGAAAAAGCCCACAGGTGCCATATAAAGAGGTGACCATGTTGTCATATTTCATTTCGGCATCCCTCTGCAAAGCCATAATTACCTAATTAGGTTGTTAATTAGGAGATTAGCATTTCACTATATTGATAGAATGCTCTTTACCGGTGTGGGGCTAGATACAGATTTGTCTGCCCTAATTTATAGTCTCTGCCTGTTTGTACTTATTTATTTGCTTAAGATCCTTGTGTGGAACAGTTGGGTTTATCTGAGAAACAGTTTGTTTACAAACTAATGAAGCTTTGATAACTCAACTGGAGTTGCTGAGCTAAGGGATGAACAGAACTAAAGAATGGTCAGAGCCCCAGAGATTGTGAAAATTCTGAATTGATAGAACTTCTGTTACCAGAGGCAGCAAACACATGATAAGAATTTGGATTGTTGGTCTAAAGTCCAAAATGCAAAATCTTGAGTGTGAGGTGTGACAGAAGTGTGTGCCCTAAACTAGGCAAAGGGTATTATTACTTTAGTTATACTGAGTTATATTTGTGCTTGAGAAACTGAAGCTTGCTCAGTGACTTGAATAAGTATATCCAGTTCCTTAGTCATGAGCTAGACTTTGTTTCACTTGTACCTTCTGTCCCTTGGTCTTTGCTGGGGGCTTCTTCCCTTTCCCTTTCCCTTTCCCTTTCCCTTTCCCTTTCCCTTTCCCTTTCCCTTTCCCTTTCCCTTTCCCTTTCCCTTTCCCTTTCCCTTTCCCTTTCCCTTCCCTTCCCCTCCCCTCTCCTCTCCTCTCCTCTCCTCTCTTTTCTTTTTTCGAGACAGGGTTTCTCTGTATTGTTTTGGAGGCTGTCCTGGAACTCGCTCTGTAGACCAGGCTGGTCTCGAACTCACAGAGATCTGCCTGCCCCTGCCTCCCGAGTGCTGTGATTAAAGGAGTGTCCCACCACCACTCTGCTTGGGAACATTTTCTTAAGCACTCTTTGGCCTGAGTCCTACTGGAATTTGAAGTATTTCACAGTAACATTATCTTGACATTTGGATATGCAGTATGCCTAGCATTCTTTTCAGGGGCCAGGGACTGTTACTTCCTTTTCTCAGTCTAGTGCCTTCATAGGTGCCTTCCCTGCCTTTCCAATTCAGAGCCCCTTCCTCTAAGCCAGTGCTTCTCAGCCTTTCTAATGCTGTGACCCTTTAATATTGTTCATCATGTTGTGGTGGCCCCCAACCATAAAATTATTTTCATTGCTACTTTATAACTGTAATTTTGCTACTGTTATGAGTTGTAATGTAAATAGCTATGTTGTCTGGTGGTTGTAGGAAACCCCTGTGACAGGGTTGTTCAACCCCCAAAGGATTGAGAACCACTGCTCTATGCAGTAGTTTAGCTGCTGTCTTTTCCTTCTTTTTGAGAAAAGGATACATAGGGTCTTTCTATGTCTGGAACTCACTGTGTAGTCTAGGCTGGCCTTGAACTCACAGAGATCCACCTGCCTCTTGCACATGCTGCTAATAAAGGTGTGTTCCAAACAAGACTCAGAAGGGTAAAGAAGGTGACAGGGCAATACTTTTCGAGAGAGGTTTCTGTTGAGGGTTGGGTGAGGACAAAGTTCTGTATGGATGGATTAGAAAGCATTAAGGGATGAGTGGGAAATGAGACTGCAAGGTTCAGGGTTATGAAGGACTTTGGGAAGTCCGTGAAGGATTTTAGGACAAGTTAGGAAGCAATTGTAATAGCTTAGGCGAGAGTCGGTGGCTTGTTTAGGTTATTGAAATAATGAGAAATGGATTAGTTCTTGAGAGAGAAGATCTAGAATGCACAAGATTCTGATTAAATGCCTTTGGAATGGGCTGGAGAGATGGCTCAGAGGTTAAGAGAACAGACTGTTCTTTGTGAGGTCCTGAGTTCAATTCCCAGGAACCTCATGGTGGCTCACAACCATCTATAATGAGATCTGATGCCCTCTTCTGGCCTATAGTCATACATGGAGGGAGAATCCTGTATTCATAGTAAATAAATAAATCGAAAATGCCTTTGGGATACATGGAAAAGAAGGAGTGAAGTTCATTCTGTGTAATTTTATGCACATTTGAGAATATATGTCTAAGTGTGTCAGAGATACAAGGCCCAACTCTTATTTCAATTTTAATCCCAAGAGAACACACTAGCAGCTAATTTCTTTCAAGTGAGCTGAGAAGGATATGAACATTTGCATATTGGCTTTGGGCTCTATAGTGGAACAGCAACCTTGTGAGACTGGGAGGCACTGAGACCCAGAGAAACTGTACTTTGTCTCAGCTACTTGGTGGGATCCTGTGCACAACCTTTGTGCTTTCCTGGTAACTCTTTGGCTTTCTTGTTTCTTCTTGTTATCTTGCTTATCTCAAACGGAGTTTCTCCTAAGGGCTGCTGACAGAGGAATTTTGTTACCTCTCTCTGGCTTAGGCCAGAGTGCTGATGCTCCAGCACATGGACATTCTCCATGAAAGTCAGATGCACTACTGGGTTTGAGCATTGGGATTAGTTTCCCTCGTCTAGAACTTGGAGAGTGTTCCCTCCACATTAATGTATTTCACAGTTCCCATCCTCCAGGAAAGAAGACTCAGAGCCTTGTGATTTTGCCTGTTTGCTGGCACCAATGTGTTTTATAGGTTAAGTTTTTTTTGTTACTCTTGTTCAGTGCAGGGAAGGACATTGTTGATACTTTTAGGTTGGAGTCACTGGAGTAGAAGAAATCTTGGATGTTGTCTTAGTTATGGTTTCTATTGATCTGATGAGACACTATGACTGCAGCAACTCTTAAAAGGAAAACCTTTAATTGGGGCTGGCTTACAGTTCAGTTG
The DNA here is from genome assembly GCF_017639785.1 of Mesocricetus auratus. Classification (NCBI taxonomy): domain Eukaryota; kingdom Metazoa; phylum Chordata; class Mammalia; order Rodentia; family Cricetidae; genus Mesocricetus; species Mesocricetus auratus. The sequence goes on along the minus strand of NW_024429224.1, from coordinate 5,754,942 downwards.
TCCAATATTGTCAAGGCAGGAAACATGGCAGCATGCAGACAGACATGGTGCTAGAAAAGGAGTCTCAGGAAGAGAGAGAACAACATAGACAAACAGAATGGGTCTGGCTTGAGCTTCTGAAACCTCTTAGCCTACCTCCAGTGACACACTTCCTCCAACAAGGCCATACCTTCTAATAGTGGCTATCCCTATGAGCCAATGGGGGACATTTTCATTAAAACCACCACAGATGTAGCATGGATTCTAGCCTTCCTTGTTTATACTCTTTTTCTTCTTTATTGAGATATGTATGAGTCTTGTACCATAACATTCACCCTTTTCCAAGGTCCAGTTCATATATTTGCAAAGCTTTCTGACCATCATCTTTATCTGTTTAGAATAGTGATTGTCTCCTGTCCTGTGTCCTGTCAGTGTCCTCTCTCACCCTCCCACCACTCCTGACATTTACTGTTCTACTTGCATCTTTATGGTTTTGCTTATGTTCAGCCTTTTATAGAAATAGAATTCTAGCTGGGCGTTGGTGGCACACTCCTTTAATCCCAATTCCTGGGAGGCAGAGGCAGGCAGATCTCCGCGAGTTCGAGGCCAGCCTGGTCTCTGTATCGAGTTCCAGGACAGCCTCCAAAGTCACGGGGAAACTCTGTCTTGTAAAACTAAAAAGAAAAAAAAAAAAGAAATAGAATTCCAGTCTGTGACCTTTCATATCTGGGTTATTTTGCCTAGCAAAATATTGAAACAGCTAAGATCATACTTTATCCCCCTTTCTCATCAGGCAATAGTCCTTCATATGTGTGTACCACCCTTGTTTATCTGCTCACCAGTTGGACTTTTTGGTTGCTTCTGCCTTTGTCTGTTATGCTGCTTTGCATATGTATGTGCAGACTTGTATGTGAACATGTATGTTCAGTTCTCTAGGGTGCATGTTGAGCCTGCTGCTCTGCTCAAATGGTAACTCTGTTTGTAAGCATTGTGATGCTCTGCCCATTTGTCTCCCGAAGTGGCTTACACTCCCAGCACATCTTTACCAGGCCCTATTGGATGGTGGTGCAAGTCAAAGAAGATTCCTTGTGATGTCCTCACAAGGATGACAATGGGAGCTTCTTTCTTACTAGAAGCAGTAGGAATTTCCGAGCCAGTTGAAGAGAGGAACTGCTTAGAATTTGGGAACATATGTAGTTTGCTTGAATACAGGTGGAGGGTGTGTGTGTGTATGTGTGTGTGTGTGTGTGTGTGTGTGTGTGTGTGTGTGTGTGTACACATGTGAGTCTCTGTGTGTGTGCATGTTTGTGTGTGTGTCAGTCTGCCTGTCTGCCTCTTAGTCTGTCTCAGTCTTTCTGTCTCTGTCTTTCTCTAATCTATCTTCTGGGTTTTCTTTGTAGGGCTTCATGTAGACCGAGTTTCTGTCCCACCTGGTCCCGTGGCCATTTTGTCCCAGGTAAACACACAGAGGTTTATATTAATTATAAACTGTTTGTTCAGGCTTCTTATTGGCTAGCTCTCTCTTAATTATTAACCCATTTCTATTAGACTATGTATTCCACAAGGCTGTGGCTTACCTGTAATGCTCTGGCATATTATCCCGTCAGTGGCTACATGGGGGCTACATGCCTCTTTTCTTCCCAACCTTCTAGTCTGGTAGCCCTGCCTATACTTCCTGCCTGGCTACTGGCCAGTCAGCATTATTCATCAACCAATAAGAGAAACATATATTGATAGCATACAGAAGGACATCATGCTTCATTCTTGAGAACCTATCTTTAAACTCTCTTTCTTGCCATAATCATTCCCTGGTCGGGTGCTTTCACCTATGGCTTCATCTGTCACACATATGTTGATGTCTTCCAGATTTACTCAGATATTTCTCCAGTGCTGCAGGTATGTCACCCCCTCCCCCTCTAGTGGTTTAGCTATATAGTTCAAGTTGGTCTCAAACATGTGACCTTCCTACTTCTGCCTCCAAAGAACTAGTATCACAAGGATAATTTTGGGTCTTGCTGGTCTCTGGGTAATCCATACTCAAGTTAATGTGTCTGAAATTAACTCATTATCTACACCAACACCTCTCTCTACCTGCTAACCTGTTGCTGTTAGAACTCTTTAAAAAAACATTTATTTGTGTGTCACATACATAGAGGTCAGAAAACAACTTATAAGAGTCTGTTCTCCTTAACACCGTGTGGGCTTTCGGGATCAGACTCAGGTAGTCTTGACAGCAAGCATCTTTACCTGCTAAACCATTTCAGCAGCCTGTGTTTCATTGTTGGCAGTGTAAATGTTCCCCTCTACATTCACTCAATCACCCAACTCTTCTGCTTTTTATCTCTGGAATAGTTCTTGAGTTTATGAAAGCATCTATGGCTTCACTTGAGACTTCATCCTCTCCTCCTTGGGCTGTTGTCACAGCTTCACAGCCATCCTCTGTCTTGTCCATTAGCTGAATTTTCTATGTGATGTGACTCCCTAGTAAGTAGTCTTTGAAATGCTAATCTAATCAGCAACTTTGAACTCTGTAGTTTTAGTTAATAAAAAGGTGTTCTACTGTTTCTTGCTTCAGTATTAGGCTGCATTGAAGTTTGCTGCTTGGCCTGTCTTCTAACCATCCAACTTCTTTCTCATCATTGCAGATTCATAATAGGCCAAGGAGTAATAGCAACAGTAGTAGTAGGCATCTTGGTAGTGCCTGCCATCAAAATGATTCCCATTTCCAGATAAGGAAAAAGACACAGAAGTTGTTACTCTACCTCGGTCCTGTGTCTGCCCCCCCCCCATTCTAACTGCAAGGATGCTGCTTTTGATTCCATGCCAACTCAACTCATGGAGGTCCTGATGTTAATTTGAAGACTTTATTGTAAACTTTCTGACCAAGGGGCCAGTATTACAGAGCAGTATTGCTCTTTTGCAACTGCTCTTTAGGTAGTGAAGTGCCGACTTTCATTGTTTTAGCCACACTTATGTCTTGGGAAGCCTTGTCTGAGCAGCCAGTTTCATTTAGCTATCTATTTGTAGTGATTCTGTAGCACTGGAATCTTCCAGTATGGCTCTCTTGCTTTATGGAGGGCATTTATAGTCGCGTGCTCTCTGATGTCTGAATCTCCCCTTACAGATAGGGACTGCAGTTGAGCACTTGTTACCCGATTCCCAGCATGTGGTGGGAAGCACAGGTGTTGTACCCTTACATAGGTGAGTGTGCACAGTGGGTTCCAGAGTGTGCTTTCAGGGTAGAGTGCTGGAGCCAGCCTGCCTGGGCTTTATCATGACCCCACGTCTTGTGTGGCTTTTAGGAAGTTTGTGCCTCTGTTTATTGATCTGTGAAACATTGGTAATAGTAGAATCTATGTCATAGTTTTGTGAACAAGAGAAGTGGCTTGTCCAAACCATATAGTTAGGTCTCTGATAGTTGGGGAGCTGGAGTTCAGGTTTCCTCTGTGGTTCATACATGTCACAGTGTCTGTAGGTCAGAGGGTGACTAGAGTGAATTACCTCTTTCAACCATGTCAGTCTTCAGATTGAACTCAGGTTGTCAGGTCAGTCTTGGTGGCAAGTGCTTTTGCTTGCTAAGCCATGTTGCTGGCCCCAGAGAGATCCTTTTAATGTGTAATGATCCTGTCATGATCCTCTTTTCACACTCTGATAAGAGATGATGCCCTTTGTATGCTGTGAATATGTGTTTCTTTGATTGGTTGATAAATGAAACTGTTTCAGCCAATGGATAGGCAGGGTGTAGACAGGCAGGAAATATAAGCAGGGCTACCAGACTAGGAGAAGGCAGAGAGGGGCCTCCAGAGAGACCCCATGTAGCCACTGAAGGAGTAACATGCCAGAACATTATGGGTAAGCCACAGCTATGTAGCAATGCATAATTGAGTAGAAATGGGTTAATTATTAAGAGAGAACTAGCCAGTAATAAGCCTGAGCCATCGGCCAGTTTATAATTCATATAAACTTCTGTGTGTTTATTTGGGACTGAAGGGCAGCAGGATGGGGCAGGACGGAAACTCCATCTGTGGCAGTCCTCCATTGACTCCTCATTGTCTTGGAATATCTGTAGAGATTTGCCCTGCTTTTGCAGCTCTTCCCCCATGCTGCTTGTCCTGCTTGCAGGACTTTTAGCTTGCAGGACTTTTAGCTTGGCGGCTCTTTTTCCTCAAATGTTCACATGCACAAGGCTTCCCCTGTTTAGGTGGCAAGTCAGAGCACTGCAACAGTCCATTCCTGTGCTGCTTTGTTTGCAGTTGCAACCCAGTACTCCGTCTAGTGTGGCTTGCTCTCCCAGTGCTTTGCTCCACCAGTGCTTCTAGCTGCCATAGAGCACATGCTTTGTTTGCTGAACTCGTTAGAACCTGAGTTCCATGAAGGTAGGACTGTAGGTGTGTACACCCTGTGTGTTTGTTGTGTGTCTATAGGAGTGCCTGGCAGTTGTTGGCATGCAGTACCTAGTTGCTGAATGTTTAGTAACTGTTATGGGTACATTCATTACTTAGAGGTAGACAGGCCATGCAATGCAATGGAAATATAAAGGAACAGCTTACCTGGGATTCATTTGGAAGTTCTTGAAAAAATTGACCACAGAGCTGGACTTTTGAATAATGAGTAAGAGGTACCCAAGTAAAGAAAGGCAGGCAGGTTTTAAAAACAAAAAATTGTATGTGTGTCTAAGTATGTTCACTTGTATGTGGATAATGTTGGGTGTTTTCTCATGTGAGATAGAGTAGTGGTTCTTAGCCTTTCTCACCCCTTTGGGGTGAAACAGCCCTTTTGTAGAAGTCACCTAAGACCATTGGAAAACACACATATTTACAATTCATAACAGTAGCAAAATTACAGCTATGTAGTAGCAATGAAAATAATGTTATGGTTGGGGGCCAGCACAACATGATGAACAATATTAAAGGGTCACAGCATTAGAAAGGTCGAGAAGCACTGAAATAGCCTTTAGATGGACCTGGAGCTCACGGATTCGGCTATACTGGCAGACCAGCAGTCCCCGTAAATCCTCACGATTCCCCCCACCCCCAATACGTCCTAGTGCTGAGATTGCAGGCATGCTCACAGGTCCTCATTCTTGCTAGCTCTAGTGTGATTTTTACTCTTTTGGCTTTTTGGTGCCCCACCACCCAGCTCCCAAATAAGTCACACACACAGGCTTATTCTTAGTTATGACTGCCTGACCTTAGCTTGCCTTGTTTTTTGCCAGCTTTTCTTAAATTATCCCATCTATCTTTGGCCTTGGGACATTTATCTTTCTCTATTCCTGTATACCTTTTCTTTCCTTCTTACTCCATGTCTGACTGTGTAGCTGGGTGGCTGGGTGGCTGGGTGACTGGCCCTGAAGTCCTCCTCCTTCCTCTCTCGTCCCCAGATCCTTTTCTCCCAGATTTCTCCTTATATTTCTCCTCTCTTCCTGCCAGCCCCACCTATTCCTTTCTCCTACCTCGCTATTGGCTATTCAGCTCTTTATTAGACTATCAGGTGTTTTAGACAGGCTAAGTAACACAGCTTCACAGAGTTAAACAAATGCAACATAAAGAAAAATAACACACCTTAAAATAATATACCCCAACATATGGCTATTACTTCATCAACTGAGTCATCTTCCCAGCCAGGCAGACAGGCTTTGTAGAATAAGGATGAGGAAATGCAACTTGTGATTTTTGTTTATGTGTTTTGTTTATAATGTTCTCCAGCAGTCCAAGTAATGTGAACTTGTTTTGTGCCACTGATGACCTTGAATTTCTGTTCTTCTGGCATTCACCTCCCAAGTGCCATGATTATAAATAATCATGCATATCTGATTTATGCAGTGTGAGGATCAAATCTAGGATTTCATGCATTAAAGTGATCACTCACCAACTGATTGACATACCCAGCTCTGGTTTAATTGTTGTTGTTGGTTTTGTTTTGTTTTGAGACATGGTCTCACCATGTAGCCCTAGCTGTCCTGGAGCTCTTTATATAGACTAGACTTGGCCTTGGACTCACAGAGAGACCTGTCTGCCTCTATCTTGCTAGTGTTTGGATTAAAGGGGTGCACCACTGTGCCTGACTTGCAGTTTGTTTTTATAGCAGTGATTTGAGCTCTAGGTCTCCCTAGTACATTAAACTATCAGAACACAGATGGTAGGAGTTTGTAATAGGTACTAAAATAAGTGGTAGGAATTGTTTAGATTGCAGAAGTTTTGAGTATAAATTTTAGTAGTGAAGTTCTTTGGTTTAGGCAGAAACGATTCTGAGGGAATTAGAAGTGACCACATGTCTTTTCAGGTCACTTATTAAGTATTCTTAGCCTCAGCATTGTTGATACTGATGTTTTGATGGTACAGTTCTTTGTTGTGGGTGATTTCCTGTGCACTGTGACATGATTTGCAATATTCCTAGTGTTCATCCACATGTTAGTGGCACCTATCCCCATTGCCACTGTTGAGTCTTCAGCAAGTGATTTAAGAAGAGGAAGATTCATACCTTCATAAAATAACTGCCTTACGGAGTCAAGAATTGAATCAAACAGTTTGGAGCAGTTCCTTAGAAATGATATTCCTACAGATAACTAATGAAGGCAGAAATAAAGTGCCTATGAAGCCATGTGGGCCCTGGGATTCAGAGAAGAGTTTTCCGGGGTGAGATGCTTGTGTTGACTGAAGAAAGGGATTGGCTGTGTTGGAGAAGAGCATCTCTCATTTCAAGAGCCTGTCATTACCAGAGACCAGAAGATGGCGGAGTTCCTGAGCGTTGCAGGGGGTGGAGGGCGGGCAGAAGGGCTGATGACAAAACCAGGTTGTGGAGAGCCCTCAGTGCTTCATGTGGAGGCCCTTTGGGCTCGCTGTGTGACGGATCAGTGCAGACCTCTGGCTTAAAGCAGCACCAACCTAGGGCTCTCAGAGGTTTCTCCTCAGAATCTCAGAGTTGAAATGAAGGTGCTAGCTGGTGATGAGCTTCTTAGGTTGGTGGTAGGCTGTGTTCCTCGCTGCTCCTTCCAGGTAATGACTGAGGCGTTCTCAGTGTTGAGCCCTTGGTCATTGCTGCATGGTTCTCAGTATCACCCCTTGCTTCTTCGAGGCCCTTGGGAATCTCTTTGTTTGACAATTTTTCTCTTCACTTGACTGAGAAGTCTCATGTGAAAGAATGTCACCAAGGGATTGTGCCTTTCATACCTTTGTCATGTTCTGTTGACTGTGGCCTGTAAGGTCTCACCTACACTCAAGAAAAGGGGTAGCCATACAACAAAGTGGGTGAGTGATGCCAAGAGGCCAGACTTTCAGAAATTGGTCTCTCTCTCTCTCTCTCTCTCTCTCTCTCTCTCTCTCTCTCTCTCTCTCTCTCTCTCTCTCTCTCTCTCTCTCTCTCTCTCTCTGTGTCTCGCTGTCCCCCTCCCCCATGATCCATAAGGGCAGTGGTCAAGTCTGCTTTCTCTCAAGGATCTGTCTCTGGCTGACACATAGTAAGTGCTATGTAGCCTTTATCAGATGAGTGAAATGTGTGAGGAGTACTTGAGAGGCAGGTGAGTGTTGCTTACAGCTTAGTCCTTAACCAGTGATTTCACATCGAAAACATTTTGTCTAGCTGCTTTGACATTGTTTGTATCTTAACTCTAGATAACACTATAAACATTTTTACTTGAGATCTTAAACCTGAAGTTATTTATTTCTACTTGCCAATCAAGTCTATTATGTCAAAGAGACAACACCCAATAGAAAAAATAATTTAGGGCTACATTGCAGCAAAGCGGTAAATTTCTTGTAACGGCTGAAATTGTTATCAGGTTTGGAGCTTTGAGCATTGTAGATGATTAGGTTGTCACAAGTTTGACTGCTATTGTTTGTTACTTAACATTATTTCAGGACCCTGAAAGTGCTATTTTGTAACGCTCCCCCCCTGCAGCGGGCAATCCTGTAGTCTAATTTGGTCTTGGGAACTTTATATATGGCTGATATATTAATTATTACTCAGTGATTAGTGCTTACATTCTTTGTACTTGTTATCAGGAATATCTGTAGACAGAATTTTAAGTTATCAATTGAGAAAGGATAACACCAAAACCCTTTTCTCCCCAGACTGTACTATTGATACTGGGTTTTAGGAAAGCCTCTGTATGTTCTGGGGAACTGAACCCCACAAGAACAAGCATTGCATGTGTTTCTGGACTGTCAATATTAGTAGTGTTTTCTTGCTCTGAAGATTTATTATTTTAATCATGAAAGGTGTGTGGAGTGGGAGTATGTGTATAGGAAGGAGTGCTGGCGCCAGGAAAGACCAGAATTGGCTGGAGGATCCCTAGGACCTGGAGCAATTGTAGCTACCTCCCTGTGTGCTGGGAACAGAACGCAGGTCGTCTGGAAGAGCGGTTTGTGCTCTTACCAATGAGCCACTGTAACACGAATTAATAAAATATCCAGCGACTAATAATTTAAGCTCCAGGCTAAATATCAGAAAAGCAAAACAGCTGGCCACTAGCTTCTTGCCGCTACCTCAGGCTGAATGGGCTGGTTCTGTCTCCATGAGCTCTCACCAAGCCTCAGACTGTAACACTCCTCAGGGTGGCTGGAGAATGAATGTCTCCTACTGACTACTGAAGACGCTGCTCCTATCTTTTATACCCCTCTAGTGCTGGGATTAAAGGTGTGTGATCTGTTACTCTTTTAGACTCACTCTTGTGTATCCCTGGGTGACCTTGAACTCAAAGAGATCCAACTGTCTCTTAAGCCTCACTTCTGGCTGCTGGGATTTAATGTGTGTCACCATTTCTTGATCTCTATAGCTTGAGGCTGACTTTGGTTTTCTGAATCCTTATAGGCAAGCTTTAATAAATTATAAGTAATATATCACTATAAGCCACCTCTTCAGTTCTGTGGCTCTTTTTGCCTGTTTGTTTGTTTTTTTTGTTTTATTTTTGAGATACTGTCTCATGTGGCCTTGAACCTGCAGTGTAGCTGAGGATGGCTTTGAACTTGTGGTCTTCCTGCTGCCACCTCCCAAGTGCAGAGACTATAGACCTGTGCCACCATAACTTGCTCTAATGGCGTATATATTTTTTCTTTTAAAACAAAGAGGTATAGTTTATCATAGGATAGACTGTAATTAATGAGTTTTAAAACCAGATTTCTTAGCTATGGTGTTAGCCCAGCCTTTAATCCCAGTACTCTGGAAACAGAGGCAGGTGGATCTCTGAATTTGAGGCCAGCCTAGTTTCCAGAGTGAGTTCCAGGACAGCCAGGACTACACAGTGAAACCCTGCCTTGAAAAAACAAAAACAAAACAAATGACAACAACAACAAATCTAACACATTTCTTGGGACTGTGAATGTAGCTCTGTAGAAGTGTTTGCTTAGCATGTGGGCATGTGTGTGTATACACACACACTAATTTGGGGAGCTGTGGGATATGGCTCAGTTGGTAAAGTCCTGTGCTTGCCATGTAAGCATGAGAACCTGAATTCAGCTCTCCAGAACCTGTATAAAGGCTGGGTTAATGAGGTGTCCCTGTAACCCAGGATTTGGATCCAGGGGACAGGTGGATCCCTGAAGCTCATTAGGTAGATAGTATAGCTGAATTGTTGCACTTCACGTTCAGAGAGAGACCCTGTCTCAAAAAATAAGGTGGAGAGTGATTGAGGAAAACACTCCGTATCCAACTCTACTACAGAGACACATTCAGGTACCTGCACATACAAGTATACATACCTACATGAACATTATATTTAACACACAGTTTTTCTTTTGATGATGATTTGGAAGTATTCTATAGCCAGGAATCTAGAGAACAAGATTTTGAAATTTCATACAATTAGTTTTTATACATTTGATCAGTGTCAATTATAATGCAAACCCAGACTTAAGGATGGGGCAAAAAACAAACAATAAACAGACAAACAAACCCTACCAAACAGAGATGGTTAGTTAGTGCGTCCTAGTCTGATTGTTACATGATAATTGATTAGTACTGATCACAGGAAGAACTCAGCATGGGTCATCTGTCACTAACATCCTTGTATTTCTGCCTAAGCAAGGCCCAGCCATCCTTAAAATGCCACCACCTCATTTCCAGGACTTTGCTGTTTCTTGGAAGGCATAGTCATTTGGGAGTTGGTATGTGCATTGCTTTGTGTTCCTATTTGGTTTGTGTGCAAGAGTGCCGATGTTGATATCAGCCTGTGGAGGGGCACGCTCTTACAGATTTCCAGTCTTGCTCTAAATGATGGTTAGTGAATGAATCTCATTCAAAACAACGCACAAGCATCTCTTTGCCTTTTTCTTTTCTTTTCTTTTTTTTTTGTCTTAAAGTGCTTTTACTCAGAGTGTGGAAGTAGAAATGGAGGAAGATAAAATAAGCTCCAAATATATATTCTCATTGTTACTATACACCGAAGTTAGGTGTAGTCATATAGAGAAGCTTTGAAATCCCAGAACAATTTTTAAAAGCCATTTTTGCTAGTCCACAAGATAGATGAAGGCTTAATTTAAAGTTATGTTGGAGAGAGTTAGAGAGGAAATTCAGAAGCAATAAACTGCATTTAGTTTTAATAGTCATTTCAATTATTTTCAAATTCTAGGAGGTATAAATTCTGAACTGTAACTAAATGAGAGAATGTTGGTTATAGTCAAAACATGGTCTGCTGGTTTCTATGAATGGAAACTTCATATATAATGAAAGGGTTTTGTCATCCTAACTTGTGACCACCCTGTGTCATGGTAGATAAATGGCTGCCTTTGTTAGTCTGTCTTAAGGACTTCTGAATGGGAATCGGGTTATTATGCCTAATACTGACAGTGTCAAGTTGGGGAACAGTGTAGAAAGTTAGAAGCAACAACAACAACATAAAAGCCAACTCACATCTGCTGTTACATGTTAACTCCCTTAGCAGACGTTAAATCATTTCAAGTACAGTAATAGTGTGGGAGGTAAATTAACTAACCATTAACAATCTTATAAATACACAATTAACATGCCAGCATTTATATGACACATTGATGGGGCAGCAGTAATTTTTGATTGGGAGTTTGGAGACCTTTGAGAAGCCTCGGGTTGTTGCTTGTTCAGGCAGGTTTTCACAGATTGCAGGTGAGGGCTGCTGGTCTGCTTGTGGGGAGCAGTGATTATGATATTTGAAAGAGAAGAAGATAGAGGCTCTTTCTAAGCATTGGCTTGGATGAAAGTGTTTAAACATACTGTTGCTTGCAGGTCCGTAGGGAGTGAAGGAGTACAAGGAGGGCTCAATGCTTAGGATCAGTTATTTGAAGAAAGATGAAATACTTCAGCTATGGATTTATAGCTGAGGTTGCATAAACTAGGATTTCGAACATATCTTTGGGGTGTGGTCAGGGTGTAGCTTAGTGGCAGAGTGCTTGGCAGGCACACAGAAGGCTCCTGGGCTTGATCCCCAGCATTGCAGCAAATCAGCCAAACAGAATGTATTTAAACCTAACTTGAGATAAAGTTAGATCTCTGTGTTTTAGGTCAAAAGTAGATTTCTTTTCATGTAGAAACTTTTTTGAAAAATGTTTATCTTTCCAACTATTGTTACCGGTCCGGCTTATTTTTTGCTGTTGTACAAAGATTTCTGTAGCATTAACAGAGTAGCTAAATGTCTTATGTACAGCTATACATATATATATATATATATATATTTTTTTTTTTTTTTTTTTGGTTTTTCGAGACAGGGTTTCTCTGTGGCTTTGGAAGCTGTCCTGGAACTAGCTCTTGTAGACCAGGCTGGCCTTGAACTCACAGAGATTCATCTGCCTCTGCCTCCCAAGTGCTGGGATTAAAGGCGTGCGCCACCAACGCCCGGCCAGCTGTACAAATTCATATCTTAAAATTTTTATTAAGACCATGTTTATGAACAGTCTTGTCGTGACAGTTGTGACTCTGTTTTGAGGCTGTAGCACGATGGTTAATAACCTGTGCTCTGACCATGTTTCTTTTCTTAACTCTTTTCCTGTACCTTGGGTTCTTTGTTTTTTTTCAGTCAGTAAAATGGAGAATTAAAAAATAGCAGCCTTTTTTTTTTTTTTTTTTCTTTCAGGACACTATATAGCTGGTCTGGAACTCTGCTATCTAGATCAGGCTGGTCTTGAACTCATAGAGATCTTCCTGCCTCTGCCTCCCAAGTACTGGGATTAAAGGCATGTGTTACTTTGCCTTATGATAGCAACTACCTTAAAAAGGTTATTTTGATGGTTATATAAATTAATTCATGTAAGAAGGATAAAATAATTTTAGCTTTTGCAGTAACTTCAGGGTAGCTGATGTATCTGGAATGCTGTGATCTAACTATAGCAGACCTATGGATACATGCTATTTTATCCTGAATCACTGCCTCCATGGCTAATTTCCCCACTCTGCGTATGTGTTTTGTCATGCTACATCTCATGCTTTTCTAGTAACCATTGCTAGTAAAGTTTGGGAGCTTGTGCATATAAAGTTCTTGAGTATTCAGAACTGGGCGTGGTTGCTTATGCCTATAATCATTGTCCTCAGGAGGTTCAGATGGAGACCTGATCTTCATCAGAATCTGCTGAAAATGATTTCAACTGTGTCCCAAGTTATCACAGTCAGGTCCTGTGATTATTAATGAACGGAAACAGTTGTGAGGAGTTGTATGTAGTATCCAAGCTATATCAGGACCCTCTTTTTTTTTTTTTTTTTTTTTTTTGGTTTTACGAGACAAGGTTTCTCTGTATTGTTTTGGAGGCTGTCGGTCCAGCCCGGCCTCTGCCTCCCGAGTGCTGGGATTATAGGAGTGCGCCACCACCGCCCGGCCCAGGACCCTCTTTTAATAGAGTAGTAGGAACTAAGCAGATACGTGCTGAATCCTTTTACAAGGAGACCAACTCTGTACATTAAAAATACCTGTTATTAGCTGGGAGGCCAGCATGGGACTGATCCAGACCCCCTGAGTGTGAGAGTCAGTGAGGAGGCCTGGGCAACCTATGGGGCCCTGGGCAGTAGATCAGTGTTTATCCCTGGCATACACACTTGGACTTTGTGTCCATAACACAAAGATGGATGATCTCTCAGCCTGGACCCTGCCTTGAGCAAAATGACAGACTCTGGATATTCCCTATGTGGAAGAAAGTGGGGATAGGGTGGGAGGCTGGGGGGGATGGTGGAGGGATGCAAGAGAAGGGGAGGGAGAGGGAACTGGGATTGACATGTGAAGCAAACTATTTAAAATTAATGTAATAAAAAATACTTGTCATTTTAAAACTGGGAGTGGTAGCACACACTTGTAATCCCAGTATGTGGGAGGGGGGGTAGAAGGGTCAGGAATTCAAGGCCAGTCTCATAGCAAGTTTGAGGCTAGCCTGCACTATATAAGACCCTGTCTCAAAAATGAGGAGGAAAAAGCAGGCAAGTGATGGCATTAGGAAGGCAGAGGCAGGCAGATCTCTGTGAGTTCGAGGCCAGCCTGGTCTACAGAGTTCCAGCACAGCCAGGGCTACGCAGAGAAACCCTGTCTCAAAAAATAAAAATAAGATAAAAAATAAAGGAAGAAAAAAATCTGTTATTTTGCAATTGTCCTTACTTCTACCTAGATGTACTATTACTTTAATTTTTTAGTAAACAAATATGCTTTGGAGAACCTGTGAGTAAAAAGTGGAAGAAGGGACTAATACTGTTCACTATTTGTGAAGTCCTGGGTTCTACCTCTAGTCTCTTGCTCACTGGTTCTATCTCACATATAAATGTAAAAATAACCCAATATTTTATCATTGAAATTGAGATTAAACTAGTTAATTTTGTTTAAAACCTTTTAAAATTAGATTAAATTAAGAAATTTCAATTGTTAATAAAATATACATAGCATAAAATTTGTCATTTTAACGACTTTTCAATATACAGTTTTGTGGCAGTCATCATCACTACTCATCTTGAGAATTTTCCATTTTCTTAGACTGAAAATAGTACTGAACAGACTCAGTCCTCCTTCCTCCAACCCCTGGAAGCTACCAGTCTCCTTTCTGTTTATGTTTTATTAAAGCCACTGGAGATAAAAATATCAAAGCAGTCATACTAGTTAGCTATAAAAGCTAGGTGGTGGTGGTACACACCTTTAATCCCAGGACTCAAGATTAAGAGGTAGCTGGATCTCTGTTAGTTCAAGGCCACAATGACTACACGAAATTAATCCAGTCTCAAGAGAAACAGCTAACACAAAGGTAATCCCAGCACCTGGAATCGCATGCCTTTAATCCCAGAACGAGGGAGGTGCAGACAGGAGGGTATGGCTGGGTGGAGAAAGGAATAAAAGGAGGAGGAGGCAGGAACTGAGAGCTTTTGCCTCCGAGGATTCCTGGAGATAGGATTGACATTTCAGCTGGGGTAGATGTAAGATCTACTGGCTTGGCTGTTTTGCTTTTCTGATCTTCATCTTGAAGTTTGAACCCCAGTATCAGTCTCCGGGTCTTTTATTTTTCATGTTACACCTTTGTGTCACTCAAAATGTGTGTGCTCTAGGTGGCCCATATGAGAACACTTAGGAGTACATGTTCTTTTGTGACTGGCACATTTCACTTAGTTATAATGTCCATAGGCATCATCCATTTTGAAGTATTGTTTCCTAGGTTTTAAGACTCATGTACTAGCCAATGTATATATCATATTTTGTTTACCTGTCCTCTACCATTTTATATATATATCTGTGTGATTGCGCACATGTGGACCCATGTGTGGAGAGGCCAGAGACATTAGGTGTACTGTTCTGTTGTTTTTTTTATCTTATTTTCTTGTGATGTGGCTGAAGCTAACTCTAGGCTGGTGACCAGCAAGTTCCATGGATCCTCTTCCCGTCTCTGTCACTCACAACACTGGAGTCACAGGTGTATGTGGCCATACCTGGCTTTTTACGTAAGTGCCCAGGACTTGCACTCAGGTCTTCATGGTTCCCATCCTGTTCCATATATTTTTTATTACTACATAATATTCCATTGTATGCATGAGTGTTTGGATGTTTAGGTTACATTTAGATTTTCAGTATATTTTCCAAATGTGTGTGTGTGTGTGTGTGTGTGTGTGTGTGTGTGTGTGTGTATGTGTATTCTGAAATAAACACTTATGCTCAGTTACTTCCTGGGGCAAGGTCTATAGTGGGTTTCATAGAGTATTTATGTTTTACAGTTTGATAAGCATACCAAATTTCTCTAGCAAGTACCCATTTTCACTCCTTCCTATTATTAATGAGAGTGCAATGTCTCAGGACACATGTCACTATAAGTTCTTAAAAATCGTTTTGTTCTTTGTACAATTGAACAGAAAAAAAACCTACTTCATTGTTGTTCTGATTGTCTGTTAGAAATCAAATGATGCATAGCTGCTTTTAAGAGATTTTAAAAACACTGTCATGGTTCTGAAGAGCAGTGTTGGCATAAGTGGATAGTGTCCCAAGGTGACAGTTTTGAAAGGCACATTGGTGAGAAGCTCTCATGTCTGTGTTAATGGAATGCTATCCCTCTTTTTAACTACACACCTGACATGCTTGAGCAGCTGCTTGTATTGAGTACCCTGCTTGGTGTAGCATCCTTGTTGCCAGAGAGATGTGGTGCTAAGACCCCTGTCCTATGGAACTGCAGGAACACCTCATAGTAGCCCAGAAATGACACCCCAATAGCATGCTTCCCAGGGAAGTCCTGTGGAAGTTTCCTATCAGAGCTGATGTGGATCAGATCACACAGATTCATCAGTGCATAGAGTCAGACTATTTAACAGAGAGCTGCCTGCTGATGCTGAAGTGTGTTGAGGCCTTTGTAACGAAGGGCCGTTGAACACATTCCTTTGTTGTAAGCTGTGCTGGAGCAGATTCACTTTACTAGGAAAGTTCTGTAGTTTTTTGTTTTAGGGTTTTTTTGGGGGGGTTGGGGGAGGTACTTCAGTGTACCTTTTTTCTGTTCCTTGCTATTTGGTTTTTGGTGCCAGAACACTCACTACATTTGGTTTTGCAAGGAGAGCTAGATGGTGTGAAGGTGAAAGGGACAACCCTTTTGCCATTGGCTAGCTGCCTGCCTTTCATGGAGGGAAAATAGCTGATTGTTGCAGGGGGCTTGCAGGTGGCAGGCTGAGGCTGATAGATCAGCTTCTTTACAAGGCATTCTGTGCTCCATGCCCCCTCTATGGTTATAGAAAAGACTTCATTTTTACAAATGGAATTTAAATGTTCACTTTCAATTTTGTAATTATTTCATCAATATACTGACATGTTAACATTAAAGAGATCTGTTATTTCAGGAATGTAGAATACCTACCACATGATATTGGAGGCATAGCAGGCCTGTCCTGCATAAAGTTTTGTTTAGGCATGAGATACTTAGCTTTGCATTTTTCGTTAGACTCTGTAAGAGATGTAGTCCGTAAACCAGGTATAAAGGAAAGAGAGTAAATATTAGTGTGTCTTGGTTAAATTTCTTGATTAGCAATGTGCTTCAATCACATTTCCTTTTAATATTAGTGCCTTTAAGACCCACTAGATATGGCAGGCAGAATTTTGAAAAATTTTAAAAATCAATTATTTGTCATGATTTATGTCATTAGATTTTCTCCTATGTTCCCTTTCTAGAAGAAAAATGACAAGAATCTTTCATCTTTTCTCCCTCTCTTTTCCCTTGTCTTTCTACTGGGAACCAAACCCAGGGCCTTGTATATGCTAGCCAAGTACCCTTCTTTATCTCCAGCCCCAAAGGTGTGTATTTGTGTTCCGTGAGTGTTTATGAATATGTGTGTGTGGGTGTGCTGTATATGTATTCAGGTGTACATGCCCATGTGTATGAGACCAAGTGAAGACAGTGTGTGTTGTGCTCAATAGCTCTCTGCCTTATTCCTTTGAAATAGGGTCTCTGTACCTGGAACTAGGCCAGCAACCAGCAAGCTCGGGTGATGCTGTTGCTTCTGTTTACCTTAGTTTTGGGGTTACAGGCCAATGCTTCTTCTATGCTCAGATTTTTATTTTTGAGATTTACTTGATTTTATGTACATGATTGTTTTGCCTGTATGTATATGTGTGTATCATGTGTGTGGTTGGTATCTATAGAAGTCAGCTGTCAGATTCCCTTGCACTGTAGTTACAGATGTTTGTGAACTCCATGTGGGTGCTGGGAAACAAACCCAGGTCCTCTGGAAAAGCAGTCAGTGCTCTTAATTGCTGAGCCATCACCAACCCCCACACCTGTCTTTTTTTGTGATTTCTAGGGATTTAAAACTAGTTGGGTCTTGCTGAGGTGGTGGTGATGCACAGCTTTAATCCCATCATTTAGGAGGCAGAGACAGGAAAATCTCCAAGTTCCAGGACAGCTGGGGCTAAGGAAAACAGTGTCTTGAAAAACAAAACAACAACAAGAAAACAAACAAACAACAAAATATTAGTTTGGTTTGTAGGGTCTATTTCCTAGACACAGTATGTATTATTCTCTATTGAATATTCCCAGCCAACTGAGAAAGTTTGATCTAGTCTGTATAATAAACATTATTACATGTAGTTTTAACAGGATGAAGGAAGCAGTTCTTATAATTAGGTTTCTAAAATAGGAAATTAATCTTGTGGCAAGGCAGTTTTGATTAACACATCTTTTATTTTTAAAACATAGTACCTTTGTTTTAAAGATTTATTTATTTATTATGTATACAGAGTTATGCCTGCATATATGTCTGCAGGCCAGAAGAGGGCACCAGATCTCATTACAGATGGTTGTGAGCCACCATGTGGTTGCTGGGAATTGAACTCAGGACCCTGGGAAGAGCAGCCAATGCTCTTAACCTCTGAGCCATCTCTCCAGCCCAACATAATATCTTAAGAGAAAGAAAAAATGTTTATTGAGCAAAATTACTTTGGTGATAAACTTTTGTAAAATCCCTGACAGCTCAAAAAACTTCTTGTCCTTTTAAATTTATAGCCATGAGACTAAACTGTAAGTGCAGGTGAGTACTGTAGCATATCACTTTGATAACACCTTGTCCTGTACCTTCACTCTAGACCTCACAGCGTCATGAGCCGGTGCATGGAGTAGAGGGAGAAGGAAGGAAAACATTTATTACGATGTGTTTCCTTGCTTTGAGTAGCCTTGCTAAGTGTTGCTGTGATTTGCTTGCAAGAGAGCCATAGGCACTGGTGCTTATAAGGACTTCCTTTCAGTTTAGATTTAATCCATTTAAGCTCCTGGGTACAGGGATAATGTTGGTTTTCAGGGTAGACTTTTACCACATTGAGTTTGTTTGAAAAATGATTCAGCCATGTTTTGCATGTTTCTTAAATATTGCTGTGTGCATCATGTTTCTAGGTAGGTGAGCCTGTGAAACAGTATGAAGAGGAGAAAATAGCCTTTTAAAGAAACTGGCCCACAGAAAGGATGGCCTTCTTGGACAATCCAACTATCATTCTAGCTCATATTCGACAGTCACACGTGACCAGTGATGACACGGGAATGTGTGAGATGGTTCTCATTGATCATGATGTTGACCTAGAGAAGACTCATCCTCCTTCTGTGCCTGGAGACAGTGGGTCAGAAGTTCAGGGAAGCAGTGGTGAGACTCAGGGCTACGTGTATGCCCAGTCTGTCGATATTACCTCAAGCTGGGACTTTGGTATTAGAAGACGCTCAAACACAGGTAAACTGTCTTTAGTTGTCTTCTTAGCTTCAGATCAGTAGTCAGCCAAGAGATAATGGGCAGTGTTGGAACAAGTCCCTTAGAGAATCTCTGCCTAGTCAGAGACTGTGCCTGAGCATCTCTTGTGTAAGTGGAAGAACTACGGGTGCGGGGCTGTTAGGAGGAAGTAGACAGGAGAGCCTTATGTAGGTAGATGTTACCTTTAGCAAAGGAAGAGGCTCTGTTTTGAGACCTGAGAGCCACCCAGTAAATTTCCTTGGAGGAGATTCTAGGATGACAATGAACTCTTTATATGGGAACAGGCTAGCCTAGGAGTGCAGGCAACAAAGTCAGTACAAGAACAGGCTAGCCTAGGAGTGCAGGCAACAAAGTCCCAACTCCTGGAGGAGCAGTGGGATGTGGGGCAAGAGGGTGGGTTTTAATAGGATTCATACATGGGATGAGGGAGGCACAAATGCTCCTGTTTTGATGCTTTCCCCTGATTTTCTTTAGTTGATCGCTAACCTTTGATATCAGTGGTTTGTGAATGCTCAAATTTGCCATATATATTTAGTTCTTATAGAGGCTTATCATTGTCCATTGTCCAGTTGATAGTGCTTTTGTAATCTTTCCAGGAGAATGCAGTGTGCCAAGGCTTTTATTGATAGGAGTGGAGGGAGGAGGGGGAAGGGAAGAGAGAACACATATATAAATACATATACATACATGCATACATATGAAAAATGGTATTTTAGGGATTTTTTTTTTTTTTTGGTTTTTACGAGACAGGGTTTCTCTGTATTGTTTTGGAGGCTGTCGGTCCAGCCTGGCCTCGAACTCACAGAGATCCGCCTGCCTCTGCCTCTCGAGTGCTGGGATTAAAGGCCTGTGCTACCACTGCCTGGCAGGGATCTTTTTTTTTTTTTTATTTTTTAATTTAAATTGAAACAAGGTTGCTTCACATGTCAATCCCAGCTCCCTCTTCTTTCCCTCCCCTCCTCCCACGCCCTCCCACCAACCCCCCCCCAATACCTCTTCGTTTCCCCAGGGAGGGTGAGGCCCTTCATGGGGGTTGTCCATAGTCTGTCATTTCATCCAGGGCAAGGCCTAGACCCTCTCCCAAGAGTCCAGGCTGAGAGAGCATATCTCATTGTGGGATGGGCACCCAAAGTCCATTTGTATGCTAGGAATAAATACTGATCTACTACCCAAGGCCCAATAGATTGCCTCAGCCTCCTCACTGATGCCCACATTCAGAGGATCTGGATCGGTCTCATGCTGGATTCCCAGCCATCAGTCTGGGATTCAAGATTCTTTTTTTTTAGATCATCATAAAATATAATGAGACTCAGTAGCAGTAACCTGTTAATCCCAAAGAAAGGGAGTGGCAAGAGATGAACAGCACTGAAAATGTTTATTTTCCTGTTCCAAATGTAAAATGTTAACATGGGAGTCTATTGGCAGAGCTGGGTACACCTCACAGTGAAAGGCACAATGAATGTAGTATCTGTGATATCAAAAAGAATAGTTTGTCCTTAAGATGAAAGTAACTAATATCACTTCCCAGTATCTAGAGAGACTTTATAAAAATAGTGTTTGAGTGAAGTTTGCATGTAATTTAGAGCCATTGGTGCTTAGTGCTCTAATTGGAACACCCTTGTAAGTCACTATGATGATATCTTCTGTGACAGGCTGGGTAGATTTTACCAAGAAGATGCTGCCCAGTGAGAACATTAGGATGCTATTACTGTGACTGCACCCTCCATAGTTACTAATTGCAGTGGAATGTATTTTTCCTCAGTGGATTTGGTTAGGTATAGTGACATTGTCAGAATTTTTTTTTGCAAACCAGGGCATTGGAGGCACACACCTTTTAATCCTAGCACTTGGGAGACAGAGGCAGGTGTCTACAAAGCTAGTCCCAAGACAAACAGGGTTACACAGAGAAAACTTGTCTTGAAAAAAGCAAAGAAAAAGAATGCATTTGCCAGCATAGTTTTTAAATTTCGGGCAAGATTGTTTCCAGTGTCCCTCTCCCACAATATTAAGGAAGGAATGTATAATTCCCACCTTGAAAGTGCTTGTAAGTAAAATTTATTTTAGTTATTTTCCTATTGTTAATTTGTGTGCCTGAATAGGGTGTGGAAGAGTAGCAAGAGAAAACAAGTTGTAAGAGGTCTGAGTTGTGATTTTTCTCAGCTGTGGCCATGAGCAGCAGTAGCTGCTAATGGATACTGGTCATCGTTCTTTGAAGGACCTGATGTTTGAGGTTGATCAGCCAGTGGCAATATAATCACAAATGTGTAATTTTAGGTGACTCTTGGTGCTGACATTTCTTTAGTTAACCGAGGTGCTAGCACTTAATTGAAATTATAGGCTGTATTGTTGATCAAGGAATTTAGTTTTTAAATCTTTAAAGTAGTCTTAAAGTTTTGTAAAGAAAAATTGTTCTTTTTAAGATTTGACTAATGTTACAAAGATACAAATCATTTATTTTACTACCTATAAACTGTTTCAGCCCACTGAAGAAAAGCTATGCTAATTTATATAGCTTTGACATTTTATAATTTTCATGATTTTTAGATAAAGGATTTTATATTTAAAACTTTAATAGTCTAGTCTGAGTTCATTTATCTTTAATTTTTGAAGCGGGTAGAGTAATTCATAACAGTAATTTTATTCCTGTAATGTAATATTCACTTCAGTTCATTTGTGCATTAAAATTCCTTTAAGACCGTTATTAATGATTTATATAATGAAATGTCATATTAATCACAGAAGTTTTCACATTTTATTATTCTCTTCCATGTTAATACTATCTTTATGATCTCTATTAATGTTTTATATCCTCTAATTTCAATTATAAATCAAGAATATTTTCATGTTTTTGTTGGTATTTGCTTTTCAGGGGTGCCACCTTTAAAATTTTATGACTTTCTCCCTCCATATGAAATATAAAACATCTTTATTCATATAAAGGTAGTTAATTATGTCTTTGTTTATAGTAAACTTTCATTGACAAACTTATAGTTATAATATTTCTTTTCAAGCTCAGAGATTAGAACGACTCCGCAAAGAGAGACAAAACCAGATCAAATGCAAAAATATTCAATGGAAAGAAAGAAATTCTAAGCAATCAGGTAAATGGAAATAACTTTCATTTATGATTTGGGATTTGTATACTTAGTTTATACCATTATATATGATCTTTCATTTTTAATCTGTCCTTCTAAGTCCTTTGGGTGATACCATTTGTGATTGAGCTTTGAGCTCTGTCACTTGTGTGCATTGGTTCTGTTGGTGTAGACCCCCTTTCACACTGGTTTACAGGGCTTAATTCGGGAAGAGGGCATCTTCTAAAACCATTACTCTGGTACCTTCTTGGGACCAAGGGTAGCATATACTTATTCACATGAGTGTTTAAGTTATAGATTCATTTATATAGTTCTATTTTTTAATTTATTCATTCATTCTTTTATTTATTGTTTGTGTGTGCACACCCATGTACACATGCCACCCTGCATGTATGGAGTCAGAGGTCAACTTGTAGGAATCAGTTTTCTCCTATCGTTTAGGTTCAGGGGATTGAACACAGGTTCTTCAGCATGGCAGCCAAGACCCTTACCAGCTGAACTGTCTTGCCAGTCTCATTTACATTGTCCTAATCTAAACTTTCCCTTGCTTCAATGACCATAACCTTTTTTTTTTGCATATATGTGCTTTCAGCTTTAAATCCATTCTGTTGCTGGTATTGTTAGCATTGAGGTTTTGTGTTCATACACTGTATGCATACATAGATTGGCCATGTTGCATATTTTCAACTCGAAGAAAAAATGTTAAAGTCTTGATTACTTTGGAGATGAATCATTCTAGAAAGTGCAGTGGCAGGCCTGAAATTCCAGTGCTGAGGGCGCAGTGGTAGGATGACCTCTGGGCCTTTGCCCAGCCAGTCCTGCCAGGCAGTAAGTTCCACATCTAATAAGTGACTCGTTTTCAGCAAAATGAGGCAGAAAAATGACAGAGGAAGACACAGGACACAATCGCTGGCCTCTGCTTGAGTATGCACGCACAGTCTTGAGAATAGTCTTAAAACAGTTTGTAATGATTGAATCATTTTCTAAGACACTCTCTTTGTTTTTTCCTTTAAAAGAAATGTCCTCTTTGTTCTCCCAATATCTCCTTGGCAAGTTATAGATGCCACATAAATCTTTGTTGACTGTCTCCATTGCTGCTCAGTAATTCTAAGGCTTGCAGTATTAATGGTTGCTACGGGCCAAGCAGGGCTTCTTGATGCTGTACTCGGCACTTCATATTCTTCACCCTGTGCAAAGGTGGAGGTGGTGTTGCTTATGATTACAGGTGAGACAGGTGGGGAGACGCGATTAGCTTACCACAGTCACACAACGAGAAAGAAACATGGTTGTGCCACATTTCACATCCAGCTTTGTCTTCCCTCTTGTCTTCTTCTGCAGTGTCTTTTCACTAGATCCAATTTTTTTAGTGCCTCCCTCTAAATGATGCCTGTGCAGAACCAGACAGAGATCCCATTGACATGCTGAGTACAGCAGGACACACCTGTCATCCTAGCACTCGGGAGGCCCAGGTGAAGAATCTCAAGTTTAGAGCCGGCCTGGTCTACCTTTTCTTTTTCATAGATCTCACTGATTATGTGTCATGGGCATGTTCATTTGTGTGTGTGTGTGTGTGTGTGTGTGTGTGTGTGTGTGTGTGTGTGTGTGTGTGTATGTGTGGGTGAGAGATTGAGGTTGGGTTCCTTCCTTAGTCTGCTTCTGTTAAACATCTTTCCATTATACTTAACATGGCCTGAAAACACTTTATCCTTCACCTTGTTTTGAAATTCCTGTGTATTTCAGTGCAGTTGCTATGAATCTCCTCTAATGAAGACAGGAGATATCTTAAGCTGTTTCTTGGGCTACGCTTTACTTGCTTTCTTCACTTTCACGTTCACTATAGCATGAGTTGAACGCCTCTGCTTTCTATGCAGCAAGCAGTCCATTTCCAATTAGCGAATTGTCTTCAGCTGGCGTGTTCTCCAGCTCATCCCACCAGCTTTAACTCTGTTGAGAATTTCACAGAGCGTGCTGGAGAAATGCATACCCCCTCCAGCTTTCATTTGCAATCACTCTGTTCATTGTGTATTTACACATCCCTCCCTAAGTTTCCTTCTCTTTTCTGTCTCACATTTCAGGAACTGACTCTGTGATCATATTTCTGGAATAGCTCATTAATGTTAATGTTTGTTTATACTTTGAGAAGCTGATCTGCAGGCCATGCTGCTTCATGGCTCTTTGTCTCTGAAGTTTTCTGTAGGTGAGGCTCTATCTATCATCACAGCTTAGCATTCTTATCCTTAAGCCTACTAGAAAAGTAGAGTCAGGAGTTCACTGAGCATCTGCCTGGCAAGCTGGGTAGCACTTTGTTTTATTTTAAAATTATGTCTCTGTGTGTCTATACCTATGCGCGGTGGACCAAAGGAATCGAAACACCTGGAACTGGAGTTAAAGGGGGTTGTGAACTGCCTGACTGACACACTGGGAATCAAATTCAGGTCCGCTCAGCAAGTACCCATAACTGCTAAACCATCTTTCCAGTCTCTAGCCGTTTGTTTTCACACATCTTTCAAACACATGCTCTCTCCTGGGAACAAATGTTATATTTAAATCCTTTTGATCATCCTTGGGAATTTGGGGTCAGCACCATTTCTTCATTCTTTATCTGCTGCTTATATTTTGTCAAAACTCTTTCATCTCTTTTATTTTGTTCGTCACTAGGAGAATCAATGTAACTATCGTGAGCTCTCTTGGAATGCTCTTCTTCCTACTGATTCCATGAAAGCTAACCTTTTCTTCCTGACTCCCTCTCCTCCTTTTCTCCTCCCCATCTCTCGACACATGCGTACGTGCATGCATGTGTGGTGTGTGTATGTGTGTGTGCGCCATGGAGCATGCAGAAGGTCATAGCACAACTTTATGGAGCTGGCTCTCTCCTGCCACCTTTGTGTGAGGTTGGGTTCCAGGGGTTGACACAGGTTGTTAAGTACCTGTGCCCACTGAGCTGTCTTGTTAATCTTCACATGCTACTTTCAGCTAAAATGCCTCACTTCCTTTTCAGTGTATGCGTTCTCGTTAATTTTTACTGATAATTTATTTGTTGAAGAATAATTGTATCCCAGTTGTCTTAATATGTGTCTGTTCCTGAGCCAGGCATGGTGATGAGTGCTTTTAATCCCAGCACTCTGAGGCCAGCCTGGTCTGCAGCTTGAATTCCAGGACAGCAAGGGCTATGTAGAATAACACTGTCTCAAAAAAACAAAACAAAAGAACAATAAATATCTCTTGCTGTGTTCTGTAAACTGTCAGTTACAGCCAAAAATTGGATCAGGTTAGGGTTTAATTTTTAGTAAGAGTGTTTTCTTTGTGATGATTTTTATGTTATATCAGGAAATTGCCTGGTGGGTTTTTTTTTTTTTGAGAGTTTAAGAGTCGTGATGGAGTTAGGTGTTTGCCTATCCTTCATTAAGTTGCTCTCAACATCTTTTCACACATGGGTTGAGTGGCTGTTGCTGGGTGTTACTGGATGCAATATTTCATCAGAGGCTGTAAATGGTGTATTTTGACTTTATTCACCATTTTTCATCTGTTAATTAGTTTTTATGTATGAAAAATTTTCCATAATGTAGTTTTTGGTTATCTTTAGATACATTCCTTCAACAAAGAAAGTGTGGGTACACTTTTGTTTTATTATTATTCACAGATTTCAGAATTATGAGAGTTTTTCCTAGGGTCCTATCTAGGTGGCCAATGAAGGTTTTTTTTCTTTTGTGTCATTATAAACTCATGGTTGTTTTGTTTTGAGACAGTATCTTGCTATGTAGCTCAGGCTAGCCTTTGTAATGAATTCCTTCATAATAGCTATGGTTTTGTTTTAGAAATACCATTATCCTCTTCGCTCCTATTTCTTCCCAAATCTAGCTTCACAAGTTTCTTCAAGGCATCATGGTTCTTTTTAGTGGCAACCACAGCAACTGCAGACCGAGTGCTGGTGTGGTTTACAGGGTTAGGATTTTTCTCCTAGTTTTGTTAGGGTAAGCACAGACAAGTAGGTTAATGCTGTAACTGAAATGTAAGTTTATGACTTAGAGTATTTACTGTTCTGTTTTCACAAGCTCTCACTATCTTGCTTGTCTCTCAGGTTGGCCTCAGATTTACCCTCCTCCCACCACAGGCATGTGCTCCATGTGCCTGGCATGAGAAAAGCTCATGTGTCTTTTCTGCTTATTGTGAAAACCTTGGTCTTGGATAGAAATACCAGCATCCTTACCAGCAGTGTGATTATTAAGAAGACTTACAGCTTGTTTTGTTTTTTTGTCTGTTGAACAAAATATTCTGTTACGAAATGTACAGACAAATTTATCATGGGGTTAAATCTTAATAATTTCTTTCTTTAAAATTAAACTACTAACTCATTATTACATGTAGACTCTTTCATTTCACTTTTCTTTTGGTTTTAGAGATTATACTTTTAATTCAGTATCTATAGAAACTGTGGATTTTTTTTTTTCAGATTTTTTAATGGGTAGAATACAGGATGTGTGAGAGGAGAGTTAGGACAGCTTCCACGCTTGGGGCATCATGGGATTGAGTTGCTACTTAGAAGGGGAACATTGACTGGGCGTTGGTGGCACACGCCTTTAATTCCAGCACTCGGGAGGCAGAGGCAGGCGGATCTCTGTGAGTTCGAGGCCAGGCTAGACCGACAGCCTCCAAAACAGAGAAACCCTGTCTTGTAAAAAACCAAAAAAAAAAAAAAAAAAAAAAAAAGAAGGGGAACATTGAAGAAAGATCAACTTGGGAAAGGCTTGAGAATTTGTTTATGGTCATATAAAATAAAAATAACTTGTTGGCACCGAGTGGGAATGTCAGATGTAAAATGAATGTGTGTGAATGTGATGTTAGGCCTGGAAATAGTCATTAGGAGTCACCAACATAGATATTGGATATTTATTTATGTCTTCACCGTGTGTGTAGTGTCTGTGTGAGTGTGAGTGAGTGTGTGTGTGTGTGTGTCGGGTGCAGCATATGTGGAATTCAGAGGAGAATTGATGCAGTCACTTTCCTTCCACCTTTATGTAGGTTCTGGGGATCTAATCTCAGGTATTCAGACTTACGTGGCATGTGCCTTTGAGTCATCTTACCTACCAGCCCTATTTACTTTTTTTTCCAAGGCAGATTTTACATATAGTGAAGTCTCTCAGGATGTAAATGTTGATGGAGTAAAAGGTCAAAGCCAAGTGCTGGAGAATTTCAGTGACCCAGGGAGCCAAGGGGGGAATCCACAAGGTGGCTGAGGAGTGGTGGTCTGTGAGAGAATACAAACCAGGTCAGGTAGAGTCCTTGAAAGCCAGTGAGAACAGCGTTTGTTTAAAAGGGAGGAAGTGACATTTCAAAGACTTCAGGACACCTGTGGGATGATTAAAATTGAGCTAGAGTCAGGAGAGAGGGTTTCTTTGGTTTGGTTTTATAATCTCCATGAGAGTTAATTTGGTGGAGTGGTGTGTGTCTGAGTGACTGGGATTGAGTGATGATAAGGCAGTGTTTTTCAGGAATAGAGAAATGGGCCAGTAACTAGGAAAAAGGAGTTGGATTTTCTTTGTTGAATGAACATTACTATGTGTATTGCTTGGACTAACTGAAAATGGAAGAAAGAATGAAGGAATAATACTCTGGCTTGGCAGAAGGGGCGTGGGCTTTGTGTACAAGGGAGGAACCAGGCTGAAGAGGGCTCTTCCATGGTTCAAGGAACAAAGACAGGAAGATGTGCAAGTGAGAGCAAGCGAAACATCTTGATGGTTTCTATTTCCCCATGACAGAGCACTAGAGAGGAAGTGTTGTCAGGCTAAAGTGAAAATTAGTCTTAGTAGATAGGGCTAGTACATCACCACCTCATGCACAACCCTACTAGAAACACATTCAGAATATTACTCCTGCCTGCTCTGCCTGTTTCTCTGTGGAACCAGTAGAGCACACAGCACTGTTAATAAGGGACCGTTTCTTTCTCCAGTATGGCTATAAAACTTTTATAGAGTTCATGTAGCAAGTTAGTTGTAACATTGAAAATACCACCTAAAGCTCCTTGCAATGTAAGTTCTCCAGATGTGTGTCTTAGTTACTGTTCTTCTAACTAGGGATCAAGCATTCAAACGTAGGAGCTTATGGGGCCCTTTTTAATTTAACTACCACAGGTAGGTTAAGTGTGTTTGTATGCCCAGAATCTAGATTAGGCATCATATGTTTAAAGTGTTTGATCTTCTAACTCTAACCCCCAACCCCAGTCTGCTTTCCATGGTTTTAGTTACCCGTGGTTAACTTAGTGGGACAATGTTAAGTGGGAAGGTGTAGAAATAAACAATTTCTCAGTTTAACCTGTTATAGGATGTTGTTATGATCTTTAAAATTATTAATAATGCTTTGCTGTTACTGTTTTTTTCTTTTTTATTATTTATTTTTAAATTTAAATTTAAATTAGAAACAAGGTTGCTTCACAAGTCAGTTCCAGGTCCCTCTCTCCCTCCCCTCCTCCGTGCCCTTCCCCCCCAATATACCCTCATTCCCCCAGGGAGGGTGAGGCCCTCCTTGAGGGTGTCCATAGTCTGTCATTTCATCCAGGGCAGGGCCTAGACCCTCCCCCAAGAGTTCAGGGTGAGAGTGTACCTCACATTGTTGGATGGGAGTCCAAAGTCCATGTGTATACTCGGGATGAATATTGATCTGCTGCCCAAGGCTCAATAGATTACCTCGGCCTCCTCACTGACACCCACATTCAGGGGTTCTTGATCAGTCCCATGCTGGATTCCCAGGCATCAGCCTGGGATTCAAGAGTGAATCCTTGTCAGGTCATCTGTTTCTGGGGGTTAAACCAGCCTAGTCTTAATCCCTTTGGTTATCAGTCCTCCCTCTCTGTTACTGGCTTTCTTGAGTTCAGCTCAGTGCTTAGCCGTGGGAGTCTGCCTCTTCTTCCATCAGCCATTGGATGAAGGTTCTGTTCTCCAGACTCTCTGGCCCATGGGATTGTAGGCTGGCACTCCCCAGATCTATGTCTAAATTCCATATATGAGGGAGTACATGCCATGTTTCTCTTTTTGTGACTGAGTTACCTCACTCAGAATGGTTTCTTCTAGTGTCATCCATTTGCCTGCAAATCTCAGGATTCCATTGTTTCTTTCTGTGCTGTTGCTGTTTTATGAGTTAAAGTATATCATCAACTTGTATGTATAGGAAAAACAGTATAGCCATACACATTTAAACATATGAGATATAGTCACAGAATTATGCCTAGAAGTTGTGTTGTTGCAAGTGTAATCATAGGAAGCTTTCGCACAAGCTAGGATGGTTAGGATGCCAGTAGCTCATGCAGTTTTATGGAAACAGTGCCATACGTGTGGCCCATCTTTGGCTGGAAGTGGCAGTGTTTGCAGAGGTGATAGAGCTTTGGAAGCTGTCCCCTGTGGAGGGAATACTTTACCATCTGACTCATGCACTAACTCTGTAGAGATTCATTTGATGAATTTACTTCACTAGCCTGTTGATAAGCTGATATAGTTTTAAAAAGTTGTAAAATGACCATTGGAGAATTCTGTTGATTTCTCTTGAATTAATTTGACATTGTTGAAGAGTTGAATGGGATCGAACCTGTTGACTGCAGATTTAAAAATCTGAGATTGGCTGGGCATGCCTTTAATCCCAGCACTCGGGAGGCAGAGGCAGGCAGATCTCTGTGAGTTCGAGGCCAGTCTGGTCTACAGAGCGAGTTCCAGGACAGGCTCCAAAACAGTACAGAGAAACCTTGTCTTGAAAAACAAAACAAAACAAAAAACCCCCGAAAAACTGAGATTGTACAGTTACTAATATTCTTGAAACGAAAAAGTATGATTGTAGGTGGATATTTCTTTGGCTACCAGCTCACAAATAACGACACAGAGACTTATTAATTATAAAAGTTTGGCCTTTAGGCTTGTGTCAACTAGCTCTTATAACTTAAATTAACCTGTTTATAATAATCTATAATCTGTGATGTGATGTTATCTCTCTTTCATCTTGCACCTCCTGTTTCTTCTCTGGCAACTCTGCCCTCCTAGATTCCTTTTCCTTCTGTCCCTAGAAATCCTGTGTGTACTTCCTGCCTAGCTATTACCCATTCAGCTTCTTATTACACCAATCACAGCAACACATCTTCACACAGTGTGCAAATACTCACATTTCCTCCTTTTTGTCTCAATAAAAAGAAAAGGTTTTATGTCTAACATAGTAAAACTATATACAGTAAGAACAACTCTCAGGAAAGGATTACATTCAAAATGTTTAGTCCATATGTATCTGGCAAACTTGGAGAAAATACTGTATTAATATCCTATCTTAGTGAGTCCAAAGTTTTATACCTAAACAATTTTTTATCATAACTTGTATTACAATTCTAAAAATATCTTTTTAGATCTTACAACACCTTAGATAAACAACTTTAGCTTTTATGGTTTTTGTTGTTGTTTTGGTTTGGTTTTTTGAGACAGGGTTTCTCTGTGACTTTGGAAGCTGTCCTGAAACTAGCTCTTGTAGACCAGGCTGGCCTCGAACTCACAGAGATCCTCCTCCCTCTGCCTCTTGAGTGCTGGGATTAAAGGCGTGTGCCGTCAACGCCTGGTCAGTTTTTATGTTTCTTAACCTTATAAACTTTACATCTTTTATATAAGTTTCTTTTCTGAATTTGATAACAAGAAAAATTGTATCTATAACTATATCATCTTCAACTCCCTCAGAGACCCAAGAAAGATAAAATATTACCTGAGTAAAAAGGAAGTGCAAAGCAACAATTTCTAAAACTATAGAAATGACAGAGACGTCTGGCTGCTTGTACAGTCACCCAAGTTCCCTCTGTAACATTGGGGCATCCATCCTCGCCTACAAGCCTAGAATATCTGACAGACTTTTCTGTGAAGCAGTTATTTTGAAGGACTGTTCTACTTTGTCTTGCCAAAGTTTGGCAGTCACTTGGTTTGTTTCCTGCTTGTCTAGTTTGGACAGCATACTGTCAGTAGTTGAGTTAAGGGCAGTTTCTTGCCTAGTGACTAACTTTGCCACAGTAAAAGCAAACTTCATATGGAGGTTCTTTGATGCTCATCATCCTTTTTTGAAGTAAATTGGTGCTGCCAGGAACCAGACATGTCTCACTATCATGAAAAACCTTATGTTATTAAAACATTTTAAATACCATATTCTGTAGGTCTTTGAAGTGTTTTAAGACCGTGTGTCTAAAATATATTTCTGTATGACCTTGAAAACATACTTAAGATTAATACAAGGTTGATTGTTATAGATAACAATTGACCTGTGTTTCTTAATTATCCTAAATGGTTTATAATAATAGATTTTAAGGACTAGAACTTTATGTTACATTTTTAAATGAGCTGGATAGTCCATACTAATGTAAAATACTTGAGACTACTGGTTGTTCAAAAGTAGACTCAACAATCTACCCTTTATCCCCCCCTTTTTCCCTTTCGAAAGAGATCCCTGAATCTTATCTAATCTTTGATCTTTTTTTTTTTTACTGACTATTACCAATAACAACTTGTAACCAACCTCTCTAAATGATGACAAACATCCATACCCCACCGCATGACCAAAAATCACCTATCCCTCCTCTTGGGAGTGTTGGCATTGTGCTTTCTAGGCAGCTTCTGTTGTCTGGGGACAACGAGATCTTTAGGGAACCCTGAGAAAATTGAGATAATGGTCAAGTCCTAGGAGAGCTAGCTGTTGTCCAGTTTCATTGTGACGGGAAAGTGCAAGGGTTATCTTTTGGTTGGGAGGCTAGACTATCTCATTTAGCAGGTTTGAAGTTGTTCTACATGTTGAATTTTGAGGAAACTGCAGCAGAGGTATTTTGAGAGTCTGGATCACCTGGGCTATTTGTCTTTATTGACGTCTGGTCTTTTTTCTAAAAACACATAACCTTAAAGGTAACAGATGTGCATTAACAGAAGTATGGTATGTGTATTATGTGCTATTCAGCTATGGCTGACTTTTTGTTTTATGTTTGAGCAGGTAAAAGGCATTTGTTAACTTTATGAGTCTGGACTGTATAATCAAACCTGTATCCATGTCATATGAAAGGATGGTATGCAACAATAAGTCCTGAGCCAACTCTTGTAGCCAACAAGATTTAATCTATTTTATCCAGTCTCAGAACTGTTCCAGTAGTAGAGGGATCAGTATATACATCACCTGTCCTATAGTCTTTCTTGGTTTCTTCTTTCATGTCTGTAGTTAGGATTCTCAGGTTTCCCCCAATCAAGTTTGATCTTCATTAATTTTGAAGAGATCCATAACTTTTTGTTTACTGTGGAAACAAAGGCATAACCTCTCCCCCAGTGCAACATATTTTCTGGCTTTCATTCTGAAGTGAAGACATTCTTAAACTATATAGATTGGTTTAACTTAGTAGAACCCATAATCCAATGTCTCTAAGCAGCTATTCTTTTTTGTTCATTAGCATTTAAAAATTTCAAAATCAACAAAGCATCATACAGGATCCAGAAACCCTGTATATTCCCCCCCTTCTCTTTTTCCTAGACAGAGTTTATCTATGTAGCCCTAGGTGTCCTGTCATTCACTCTGTAGACCAGGTTGACCTTGAACTCACAGATATCCTCCTGCCTCTGCCTCCCAAGTGCTGACCTGTATTTCCCATCTTTACATGGCTTTTTATTTTTATATTACTTTATTTTCTCTTTAAAAATTTTATTACTTTTAAACTATTTTCTTTTTATTTGGGGGGGTTGATTTTTCAAGATAAGATTTCTCTGGCTTTGGGGGTTGTCCTGGAACTAGCTCTTGTTGACCAGGCTGGTCTTGAACTCACAGAGATCTGCCTCTGCCTCCGGAGTGCTGGGATTAAAGGTATATGCCACCACCGCCGGCCCTTAAACTATTTATTTTCTATGACTGTCTATAACCATTTCCTTTCTGTGTGTCTGCAGCATTCTCTGACTGTGGAAGCAGCACTTTAAACTGCTAAGTGTAGCAGGCTTTTTTGGGCCTACAGCCCTCAAATCATGACACAGAGACTTATTATTTATGAATGCTTGGCTTTAGCTTAGGCTTGTGTATAACTAGCTCTTATAACTTAAATTAACCCATTTCTATTAATATATGTGCTGTCATGTGCCTTGTGGTTTTTACTACTCCTCCTGCATGTCCTGCTTCCTCTGTGCCTGGCTGGCAATCCCCCTTTTTGTTGATAAGAGTGGAGCCTCATGCCTGTGGACCAGTCTGGAGCAGGTCTATCTGCCCCAACTTGGGGAAGTTTCTGGGTCCACACTGTGGTAGGCGCTTCTACCTAGTCTCCCATCACCGAGTAGTGTGTTGCTCGCTGCTCCATAAATCCCATTTAAGTGCTCAGTAGCAGTGCCTCTTAAAAGACCCATGCCTGTGTATGCTGCAAGCACTGAGCCTGCTCGGGACTTTTCCTCACACCCCCCCCCCCAGCTCGGGCTTTATGTGGATTTATGTGCCTTAATTTGGGCACCAAATGAAGGCGGATTTTTCTTTTGGCTGCCAGCTCACAAATAATGACCCAGAGACTTCTTATTACTTATGAAAGCTTGGCCTTCAGCTTAGGCTTGTCTCAACTAGTCTTAAAACTTAACCCATTTGTATTAATCTATGTTCTGTCACCTCTCTTTCATCTTGTACCTCCTGTTTTCTTTCTGTTTAGCTGGTGACTTCACCCTCCTAGATCCCTCCTCCTCTTCCTTTCTTTCCCTCGAAATCCTGTCTATACCTCTTGCCTAGCTATTGTCTATCCAGCTAATTCATTGTTCCTCTTTTTCCTTCTCTGTTTTTGTCCTCAAGATTTTTATGCTGGTGCCATTGGAAAGGACCTTGCCCCTAAAGATCTAGAATTCTAAAATCATTTAGTGGTAGGACATGAGAGAGCGCTGAGGTTTTCTAGGTTGACACACCCAGAGAGGTAGTGACTGCTGAAGCCTGGGTGCTCCAGCTGTGAGCTCTTCTTAAGGATAGCTGCTCCACTGCAGTGACTCTTCTTCCATCGTTCAGGCCTGAGCATCTCTCTGTGCACTCTGCCCTGCTGTGCACAGACCCTCAAGTGTGTGTGGAGGGTTCTATGTGCATCAGCCTGTTCCTCCACATGCCCTTTTAGGATACAGAGGAAGACTTGAGGAAAAGTAAACAAACTTGTCTTCTGTACATAGTGACAAAGATGTTTTTTTATCCTTTTCTATCTCAGCCCAGGAGTTAAAGTCACTATTTGAAAAAAAATCCCTCAAAGAGAAGCCTCCAAGATCGGGCAAGCAGTCCATATTGTCTGTACGCCTGGAGCAGTGCCCTCTGCAGCTGAATAACCCCTTTAATGAATATTCCAAGTTTGATGGCAAGGTAAGTTTAAAATAAAGAGGTGTCTCTTTAACTGAGACAGAGTGGGCTTGTTATTGGTATCATCATCATCATCATCATCATCATCATCACTATCATCTTCATTATCATCATCATTACTCTTAGATTTGGGTTTCAAAAGTGCCACAGTATTGTAGAACACCACATTTTCTAAGACCATAGATTCAAAAGGTAAGAATGTGGGCTCATTATTTTCTTGATGTTCTTTTATTCTTTGTAGAATTGTAATAACCATTAGAGACCCTATTGAAACAAGAGTTTATGACAGAGACACTCTTGAAACATCTGCCCCTGTACTTATGCAGGAAAAAGATTTAAAACAAAGTATACTCAAAGAAGGTCAACAAGATTCAGTGGGCCAGAGGAATTGGCCACAGTTCAGATTGTAAGCCTCTTACACTATACACTCAGGCAGTTATGTGGTGTATACAGAAACAAAGTTAGTTAGAACAAAGAATGGAGTGGAAAGACGATATAGGAATGAGACGTCAGGACCAACCTTCTTAGAAAGTTGGCACATGCAGAGCCACTGTGGTGTCATATGACCAAGGAACAACAGAATGTCAGGATTAGACATACAGACAAAAACGTAAATATAAACATTGTGTTATGCCAGAATTTGAATAATAACTGAAGCAGCTTTAGCCTGAGGGTTTTTCCTGGGTACTCTAACCATTAAGAGTTAACAATACACTGCTTGGGACATGGCAGTCTGCCCAGACTAGCTTAGAGATTTTGTTTTGGTGTACTTATAGCCACAAGAGCTACTATGCTGAAAACAGGCTGTCATATGACTCTAGATTCTTAAAAGTTGTGGGGTTGATGAGTAAAAATGGTTATGAAAGGTACCTGTTTATCAATGATGTCAAAACTTGAAGGAAAATTTTTGGAAATGATAGCTCTGTTCTGTCATAGTTTATTAATGATCACTAAAAGATGAACAAGAGGAAGTGAAACACATGTCCAAAAACAAAAGTGGTATGATCTGTTTTGGAACAACATGAATGTATCTGTGTAAATAAAGATGCGAGATTCTCCTGACCATCATGGCCTGGCTCACTGCCTTCCCTAGCCTACTCCTTATATCCTCCGCTGGGACCTGTCTACCACTGGGGATGGCACCCAACAGTTTCCATAGTAATATTTAGGAGGGCTAACACAAAAGTCTTGAGTGCTCTCTCGTTCTTTCCTTCTCTGTACTTACAGTTCATGACTGCTTTAATTCTCCTAGATACATATTTTTGTGTGCATCCTCCAAGCACACTGAGTGTGATGGTACATACCTACAATCCTAACACTCAGTGTACCAGAGCAGAAGGGTGGTGAGTTTGAAGCCAGCCTGAGCTACATAGCAAGAACTTGTCTCCCAAACCCAATTAAAAAGTAATCTCTCTTTAATGTATATAGTCTACTCACACATATATATGAGCATGTATGGGCAGAAACAAAGGGAGGGCTGTATGTACCTGCTTGATCTCCTTGTACTTGAGTTTGCACTGGGTTGACTGATGAAGCAGTTGTGTTGGGAAGGACTTACAAGTGGCCCTGGGAGGTGGTTTGCATTGTCCTGTCTACTGTCCACAGCCATACAAATTGTGAGGCCTTCCTTCAGAATTCTAGACCATTGCATTTTTGCCTTTCACTGTTGCGGGATCTTATTGGATACTGCCAGGGTGGGTGATTTTTATTTTTCCCATTTGTATTAACAGTTTGTTTTTATAAAATTAAAGTATGTTTATTTTCCTTCTAGATAAATGGTCACTGTTTCAGGAGGAGCCTGTTGCTGTTATGAGCCTCAGTTCTGAGCTGAGCAGGGTCCTTTTTTTAGCAGACAGTTGATTTTTTAATTTATTGCCACTGTGTTTGCCGCTTGGCAGTGTTGTGGGGGTGCTGAGTGATATTTGCTGCCTCGAGGGGTCATATGCAGTTTATCTTATTTCAGCACTGTTGCAATTAATAAATGGCAGTGCTTTGCTCATGTTTGCATTTTTCTTCCTCACACGCTAGTTCTGTCAGTTATCATCTTTGACCAAGGGCATCTTTCTTTCTGCAAGCATTTTTTCTCAGACAGTGCTTCTGATTTCCATAGGTGGCATTCAGCAAGTGGCCATTGGCAGGAAGGCTGCTGCTGTCAGTGAGAGTGGGGACAGGAACTAGAAACGAAACACATCAGGAACATACAGGCCCTCAGGTGCTCAAGAGCTCCTCAGAAAACACCCAAAAGCACTGTCACTTCCAGGGTTCATTGCTCTGAACCTCCTTCTAGTTAGCCCATGCTGTGCAGTCCTGAAGGGAAAAGAAGGAAGACTCCCCAGCACTCTGCAGAGAACTCATTTAGAGGGGGGAGAAGCCATCCTGAATTGGGACATGGCTGGAATTCACTTGCTTCTGTAGCTGATACAGTCTCATTGTTTGATGATTAAGTTGATAGAATAATTAGTGTGTGATTCCATGCCAACAAACTAGCTCAGACTGTAAAAAATAATACTTTCTAGAATTTCCCTTTTACCATTCATTAGCTTGGGTTTGGATTTGTCTGAGAATTGTGAACATTGCTTGGTACACATAGCTAACTTCTGAAGTCCAGGGAGATAATTAATAAAAACAAAACAAAAAATACCCCAATTTCCTCAGTCACACCAACATTTTTGTTAGAGGTGTATTTACATTTAAGTTGCCCTATGCTTTGTCTTCATGAACCTTTTGGTCATCTGTAGAGAGTGTGCATTGACTAAGAAGGGTTTATACATTGTGTAAGTCTATCTTATAATGCCTGCTATTTTCTTATTACCCCATATATTACAATGCTAAAATACAATTAAACCCTTGTTCTCATCTATTATTTAATATTGATGCATTTGGCAGATGCGTAATGAAAGTGGCTAGTATTTGAAGGATATTGTACTTACTGTAAGTACTAAATCAGTCTTTATCTTTGTAAAAGGCATCAATATGATAGTCAATGGCATCTCAGTGATTAATAGAGAATTATACTTGAGTCAGGCCTTTTTGTAACCTAGAAATTAAAATGACTATTCAAATAACACCTCAAAATGATCAAATTAGCATTTTGTGATTGCATAATAATGGGATTGTAGTAGTGCTAACAGTGCCGTGGCTGCCTCCAGAGTTGAGATTGTGTCAACCCCCAGATAATAAAGCCTTCTGTGCCAGTCGACTTTAATCACCTCCAGACTGATTCCTTCTGGAAATCATCTGACAGTCAGCACTCAATTTTTGTTACTGTTGGAACTTAAAATATTTTATTTTTATTCAGATCATATTTAAAAATTGAAATGAGTATTCTGCCTTAATGATTCATCATCTTGTTATTGTTCTACATGTTTTTGCCTCAAATGTAAGGGTTTTCCATGTATTTGATACTATATGTAATGTACTTACATGTATATATAAGTATTATAAGTATTTGCAAAGAATTTTTAAAGCCACTAAAACACATACACAGACATTTTTTTTCTTTTTACAAATATTCATGATGCTCTCCTTGGGAATAGTGCTTGCCTTATTTACATAATTAACTGAGTTGCTTAGGTCTCTTGGGCAAATGGTATATAATTGGGGAGAGGAGGGGACAGGAAGAGTTTGGGGTCTAATTAAATATGCTAAAAAACTACTTAATTATGTATTTCCTCAAGAGACTAGTAGCTGTGCAGTCCTCCTTAAGATGATACTGTGTTGGCTTGAAAGAAAGGATTGTTTCGTGTAAGGAAGTATAGTCTCATGGTTGTTATGCAATTTTATCTAGTGTCTTTAACAGTTTTGCAAACTTAGGTGGTTTTAGTGATTCTAAGGGTGAGCATCTCTTCTAATGTTTCCCACATTAAAGTATTTTTTTTCAAATAATTTTTGGTTCCTGTAGTTGGCTAATAATTTGTAAAAAATATTTTGGAGGTTAATATATTTTTAGAGCATAGGATTGGAAGGTCTGTACTTGGTTAGGATTTTTGATGGATTAGAGGGAGGGATATGCCAGGCTTATAGTGTTTATATTATGTCTTTGGCAAATAGATGATGCTGTCTGACTTTGTTTGGATCCTGAGCATTTGAGGGCAGTTTAAGGCAGGCTTGGAGGAACTCTAAGTGATACTTTGTCTGAAGAGGTCCAGCCCAGCTCAGCATCTGCCTGCAGTCTTTTTTGTTGGTGGGCGTGTGGGGGTGGGAGGAGGACTGACTGACTCTGGGCCTCCTGTGTGCAAGACAGGCACTTGCCACTGAGCTGCAGCCCCAGCCCCTGTTAGCGACAGCCTCTGAGAAAGAAGGCTTCTCCATAACATACGACCTCTGCTGTAGGTTGAAATCAGAAGTTCTGATTTTACTCTGGAGAAGTAGACTGTGCTTCCAGATACTTGAAGATGATGTGGACTCTGGTGGCGGGAGGCACTGGGTTAAGTTCCCTGGAGATGCTGTGTCACGCAACATCACAGTGTTAGAGATTGACCCGTGGTCTCTTACACATGCATGTTAAGCAAATGTTCAACTACTGGGCTGCATTCCTAGCCCCAACTTTCTGTTTAAAGAAATGGGTCTAAGCAGGTGTAGTGGCCCACCCCTGTAATCCCAGCACTCAGGAGGTAGAGGTATGCGGACACTCACCCTGATGGTTCTAAACAGGGGTTCAGCTGGTGTTTTAGACACAAGAAGAGCAAAAACAATTATTTATTTACATACTCATTTACTTATCTATTTGGAAGCTAATGGCTACTAAAAATCAGTCAGAAAGATAGTTGGACATTAGTAATTGCTTGGCAGTTATAATAAAACATAAGGTACCCTACCTATAGCTAAATACTATCCCTCAAACGTGTGGCGGGTGTTTGCCTTGACAAGGGCTTGAAAAATCAAAAAGGTCTGGTTCCCACCAACAGCTGTGATTTTGATTATGTTAACTTGTTAGAAAGTAGCCACTCCTCCAGTAGAAACAGTTTTAACAGGAACTGCAGAGAGCTTGGGGGAGGGGATAATTCACGAGTGCTAATTGCTTGGCTGTTAATTTTCATAAGTGTTGATAGGAGCAGTTCCTTAAATTAAACTTTGTTTAAAATGTATCAGGGGAAATATTCCACAATGTCGAGCCTGAAGTGAAAATTAATATGAATGCCGTGGCAATTAACACATACTGGTTAATAGCTTTTAGCAGCATTTTGGGATGATAGTCCTTAAATACATTTTTGCATGCTGCTCTTGTTTCAGCATTGTTCTAGTTGGATGTCTGGATAATTATGAACAAATGTTTCCTTACAATCATTGGCATTAAATAGCTCTCTTCAAAGAAAGTCACTTGAAACTTTCACAGAAAAGAATGATGCCACAAAGAAATGGTATACACTTACAAAAGGTCAATGAATTGAAACCGTGGCTTAGTGGTTAGTGATTAAGAACACTGGCTGCACTGGGGGGGGGGGGTGGCCTTTAATCCCAACACTTGGGAGGCAGAGGCAGGTGGATCTTTGTGAGTTCAAGGCCAGCCTGGTCTACAGAGCAAATTCCAGGACAGCCAGGGCTACACAGAGAAACCCTGTCTCAGAAAAGAAAACAACAACAACAAAAGAGCACTAGCTGCTCTTACAGAGGATCTGAGCACCCAGTTTCCATATGGTACCTTACAACTGTCTGTAGATCTAGTTCAGGGGTACAGAGCTACATATGCATGTAAAACACCCATATACATAAGATAAAAGTAAATATTAAGAAAAAAAGGCCATAAAGTGCTCGTCATCTGAACTTGGAAAACTTGCTGCCAGAAGGGTTCATTCACATGATAATAGCATGACACTTTAGGTGTTGAGTGTGGACTGTCCTTTTCTCCAATAGTGGCCTTCCTCTTCCTCTGTCTGTCCTCTCCCACCGCAGAGAAACAGTGACTGAGGATGAAGTTGCTGCATGGTATCCTCTTCTCACACACCCCTGAGCCTCCCTTAGTCAGGGCTATCCTGAGGGTCACAGCAAGTTCCCGAGAAGAGATGTGTGGTGACCTGAGGGTTTGTGCGGAAGATGTCTTTCTTTTCTTACACTTTCTTCTGCTATCATCTATCTATCTATCTATCTATCTATCTATCTATCTATCTATCATCCATCCTTCCTTCCATCCATCCATCATCCATCCATCATCCATCCATCCATCCATCCATCCATCCATCCATCCATCTATCTATCTTACTTATTTTTTGAGGCATGGTCTCTTTTCCTGGCAGTCCTAGAACTTAATATGTAGAACAGGCTGGCCTTGAACAGAGATCCACCTGTGTCAGCCTTCTGAGTGCTAGGACTACAGAGTGCTCCATCACACGTGGCTTACATACTGTGTTTCTAAAAAATAATGAAGAATAAAGCACTACCATGCCATCAGTGGCTATGCACTTGGCTCATGTCTGTGACTGTATTTTGCCAGGCTTCCTCCTCATAGACAGAATTTGTTAGTCTGTTCCTAAAACAGGGTGTCAGCTATTTACTGCTTTCCCACTCAGTGGTGTACTGGTAAAATAATCAGTTTCATTATCATCTTTTGATGAGATATTTTCCCTTTATCATCCTCCTACCTCAACCTCCCAAGTATTGGGTGTACAGGCATGGGCCCCCATGCTTATGTTAATGTTTGTAAAATGAAGTTAATGGTAGACTAAAGTATTGTGAGGATTCAGTAGTGATAGTGGGTGCCTGGTCATGGCTGGTCCTAAGAGATGTTTAGTTTACTTTCCTTGTTCCTGTGGCCACTTACTTACTTTCTCTGCAGGGGTTCTAGTGTGTAGCAGTTTGGATAGTGGTGAGCACATACACCTGACTTCTGATCTGATGGGACTATCACACTTGAATCCTAGTGCAGCCACCAGCGAGGAGATGTATTTCTGTAGGGCTGCCTCAAAGGGCTATGACAGGTTAGTACAAATGGTATGGACCTGGAAGAGAAGAAGGCTATATGATTGGAACCCCAAGGTTGAGGCAGCAGGTGGTGTAAGGTGAGGCTGCTGAGGCAGGCAGTGGGTGGCTGAGAGAACTGAGAAGTCTTGAACGGGTTAAGACTGAGCCATGAAGTAAGCCGATGTGTGTATGTGTTGGGGGTTGCTTTGTTAAACCTGTATGCCAAGCAGGTGTTCTGCCACCTTTTACCACAGCTCTTCAGATTTGTGTATCCACATGGTCATTGGGAGTCTGCTGAATAGAGTATACTTGAGCAGGGTCTATTTATATAGAGACCAACAAAGAAAAATCTCACCATGGTGAGAGAAGAATAGGCAGAGGGAGCTTAATTGACAATGGAATTGGAGTAGACGAATTCAAGTGATATGTAGTATATAAAAATGGTTAGACTTGATAGCTGGTGTGTAGGGAGATGGAGCTACATCACTTAAGAAAATTTGTTGATAGTAATTCTTGGAGAGTAGTGAACTAAGAAGTCAATTATGGGTATGTTTCTGGCTTTAAAAGGTTACTGTTGAAGCACTGCTGTCTCCTTAATTCATTACCAGGTTAGTAGAGGAAGTCTGACTGGAGTGTATTCTTAGCTTTGAGGGACTGGAGAAAGCCTGGGAAACAGCCTTTCCTTGTTGGAGTTCCAGCAACTGGTAGTGGCATTTTCCACTTCACCTGGTCAGCATGGATTGCAGTAGATTTTCTTGTTTCTCAAAGATCTAGGCCCTGATTTACTAATGTGAATATACTGATACCAGCTTCAGATTCCCAGCCAGAGCTCAGTCATTGTTGTTTCTGTCCAGGGTTCCAGCTTGAACTTGTTGGCTCAGGGGCCGCTTCTCCTTCAGCTCTCTAGGCACACATGTCAATTATGTGTTGATTAGGTAGGCACTGTTGCACTCTGATCAGTTTTCATTCTTTAAAATTTGTCTCTTATATTTTGAGAATATGCTATAATCACATCATTTTCCATTTCTTTCTCGTTTGTTTGTTTGTTTATTTTTATTTTTGGAGACAGAGTTTCTCTATGTAGCTCTGGTTGTCCTGGAAGTTGCTCTATAGACCAGGCTGACCTCAACGCCATAGAGATCTACCTGCCTCTACCTCCCAAGTGCTATGGATTAAAGGCATGAGTCGCTACCACCGGCTGATTTTCTTTCTTAGTGCTATTCATGTTAACAAAAGTTGAGTTCTAGGGCTGAAAGACGGTGTGTTAATAAGAACACGGACATGGAGACAAAGTGTGTTAGCTGTGACTGTGCCGTTCTTTTCTCTAGAATCTTCATATGCCATTTCTTACTGTGAGCCTTGGCTTCTTGATGCTTGTAAGGATTGGCCTAGAAAGTTCTGTACCTCTGTGATGAGGGACAATAGTGTCATGTAGAAGATTGTGAATGAAAAAATCTTGAACTCTTGGGACTCTTGTGTGTATGTATGCTGTATGTTGTGGCTCAGGATTTATTATCTCCTTTTACAGATGAGGATACAGGCTGAGAGAAGGAACCCACTAGTTAATGCCTGAGCCAAGTGAATTCCCTTGTCTTCAGTCCAGTGTCACAGCTGTACTTTGCTTTTCTTCATCATTAGGAAAGAAAAAAAAATAGTTTATATTTGAAATTTAAAAGCAGGCTTTTTCTTTGCCAGCCAACTAGAAATCTGACAGACTAGTTTATGTGTTAATGTTAGTTGTATGCTTGTAAGTCTCAGGACCCTCACAGGTTAGAAGGGAATACTAAGGTTGGTGCTGGTTGGGGCGAATGCTCACTATGTAGACGTCAGTGTTTGCCTCGTAAGCTTTGTCTGTTTCCATTGATCTTCCTGACATTCAGAGTGGACTCCCCTTTAGTTTCCATCCACCTACCTGTGGCCCACTGAACCACCACCCTGGTGATTCATGTTTAACATTGCATACCCGTGAGTGAAGGAGCTTCCTCTACACCCCTTTCTGGGGATGGAATCCAGGGGCTTACTTGCGGATGTTGTCCCAGCTTAGAAGCAGTCTTTACCTTCAAGGCTACACTCATTGCCGGGGACCCTGATAGTGGTTTGTGACTTTGTGTGTATCAGAGTAACATGATAAGCCTGTAGTAGAGGCTGGTGTGGAGGAGGCTGGGTTGTGAGGACAGCATGGTGAACAGCGGGCACAGGTGGCTCTCCATTGTATGAATTTCTGTTGGGTAATTCCTAGAGAGCAGAGACTCAGTTTTGTTCACTCTTGTAATGAAGCACGGGTGACATTCTCTACACATAAATCTGGAAATTTTAAATGGTGCTGGTAAATTTCAGATGCCAGTACTCTTTGAGGCCTGCAGCACCAAGGCAGGATGTGGCCCGAGAGCTGTGTTCCGTTCACGTCTTGCTCCCTTCTGTTATGTTGAAGTTTAACACCTAGGTATAGATACATGTAAGAAAATAAGTTTAGGGAATTTGCAAAATATGCTACTATGCAACAAAGATTAAATTGATTTGTTATATGTGCATTTAGCTACAATTCATTTTAATTGTCTATATGAAGTTAAAAAGTATTAGTGTCAGATAAAGATTCATCACCAGCTCGTGATTTAAGGCTCGTGCTGGAGAGTGCAGGCATGTGTTCCGGCAGATGTTTGTGTAGGCGCTGTCTTTCCTGACAGCAGTTAAAAAGTATGGTTATAGTAATCAAATTGTGGTGCAGCGACTCTGAGGCTAGGGCCAGATTGAATTAAAATAGATATAAGATTTATGAATAGCAATAGCTGTGATAAAATTTCACTGCCTTCTTCAACAGGAAGGACTTTCCACAGTGGAA
This sequence comes from Mesocricetus auratus, assembly GCF_017639785.1. Lineage (NCBI taxonomy): Eukaryota > Metazoa > Chordata > Mammalia > Rodentia > Cricetidae > Mesocricetus > Mesocricetus auratus. Next base: position 5,711,172 of record NW_024429224.1, on the reverse strand, counting down.
AGAAGAAAATCTAATAACCACTTTCCTAAAACTGCTTTCGCTGACTTTCATTTTCCCTTTCTAATTACAGCATCAAAACAATAACTTGCAAGGGCATTTTCTATTCTTTTCTTTCTTATTTTGGCC